>NC_037679.1:100335419-100383182 GCF_003255815.1 Theropithecus gelada | reverse complement strand
TTTTGAGACGGAGTCTCGCTCTGTCGCCCAGGCTGGAGTGCAGTGGCGCGATCTCGGCTCACTGCAAGCTCCGCCTCCCGGGTTCACGCCATTCTCCTGCCTCAGCCTCCCGAGTAGCTGGGACTACAGCGCCCGCCACCTCGCCCGGCTAGTTTTTTTTGTATTTTTTAGTAGAGTCGGGGTTTCACCGTGTTAGCCAGGATAGTCTCGATCTCCTGACCTCGTGATCCGCCCACCTTGGCCTCCCAAAGTGCTGGGATTACAGGCTTGAGCCACCGCGCCCGGCCACATTCAAGTTTATGAAGCATCGCTTTAAACTGCTAGCTCTCAGAACAGCCACCTGTACGCTGGAAACAGCTGGGGATTAAAAACATGCCGGTACTGCTGCCTGAGTCTTTCCCCCAGAAGTTCAGATTTGATTTTTCTGGGGTGTAGTCTGGCCAAGGTCTCCAGACAATTCTAATGTAAAGATAGGTTTGAGGACCTCTAAACTAGTTCTGTGTCACTGCTGACCAGTGGTGTGAGCCTAGACAAATTGCTGTTTCTCTCTAGGCCATATTTCTCATCTTTTGTTGTTGTTGTTGTTGTTCATTTGTTTTGAGATGGTGTCTTGCTCTGTCGCTCAGGCTGGAGTGCAGTGTTGGGATCTCGCCTCACTGCAACCTCTGCCTCCCAGGTTCGAGTGATTCTCCTGCTTCAGCCTCCCGAGTAGCTGGAACTACAGGCGCCCGCCACCATGCCCGGCTAATTTTTTGTATTTTTAGTAGAGACGGGGTTTCACCGTGTTTGCCAGGATGGTCTTGATCTCCTGACCTCGTGATCCGCCCGCCTCGGCCTCCCAAACTGCTGGGATTACAGGCATGAGCCACCGCGCCCGGCCATATTTCTCATTTCTAAAGTGAAGACAATGTAGCCTATCCTGTCTACCTCAGAATTGTTCTGAAGGCCAAATTTGATAATACAGGTAAGCCTCTTTTGAAATGTGTGCACATGAATCTAAGTATCTCATTCATCTCTTCTCTAAACACATCTTTTCATATATAAGTGGGGATTCAAGGAAATAAATGCATTATCAAATACGAGAATTTAGGTAACGGTGCATGGAAGACAATGTCACCTAGCTAACATTACTGTTACTTGTGTCACATTGCTAGGTACTGCTGTCCCAGGTTACCTGTCACAAAACCCAGGATTAGAGAGGTTAATGTTATAAATAAAGTTTCGGTGCCACAAAAGAAATAGCACTGAATATAAAATTTTCTTTTTAATTCTCAGCAAGGCAAGGTACTTTTATAGAAGGGTGTGCCCTAACAGATGGAGCAATGTTGAGCACACACTTGGACAAGGGAGGGGAAGGGGTTCTTATCCCTGATGCACGTGGCCCCTGCTGCTGTGTCGTTCCCCTATTGGCTAGGGTTAGACCCCACAGGTTAAACTAATTCCGATTGGCTAATTTAAAGAGAGTGATGGGGTGAGTGGTTTGGCAGGAAAAATGGTTATGACAGAGCAGGTAATCTGAATGAGTCAGGGTGGAGCAGGTAATCAGAAGGAGTCAGGGTGGAGCAGGTAATGAAAAAAGCTTGTGGCTGGGCGTGGTGGGTCATGCCGGTAATCCCAGCACTTTGGGAGGTAGAGGCGGGCGGATCACGAGGTCAGGAGATCAAGACCGACCATCCAGGCTAACATGGTGAAACGCTGTCTCTACTAAAAATACAAAAAATTAGCCGGGCGTGGTGGCGGGCGCCTGTAGTCCCAGCTACTCGGGAGGTTGAGGCAGGAGAATGGCGTGAACCCGGGAGGCGGAGCTTGCAGTGAGCCGAGATCGCGCCACTGCACTCCAGCCTGGGCAACAGAGCGAGACTCCATCTCAAAAAGAAAAAAAGAAAAAAAAAGATTGCTTTACGAGAAAGTTAAGTTTAAAAGTAGAAAGAAAATAATTGAACATACTGACATATTGATTCTTTGAAAAGAAATTTAGAACTCATCTCTAACATTAAGTAACTCCCTCAAGGCTCTGAAGGCTATTAAAGAGAAATTACTCGTCTGACGCTTGTGAAAAACGGCAAGACTTTACTCAAGACTGCTGCAATAGGTGAGAGAGACTGAATTCGACTCTAGAATACAACGGGGACCAGTGATTTATAGCCGGGGGCGGGATGGAAGGGATGAAGGAGAAGATGAGAAATTACCAGAACGTGGTAAGCTATTAAGGGGGAGAGGGAGGAGGAACTTGATTAGAGTTCCTTAGAAGGGTCTTAGGAGAGAGTATCAAAAGTGAGGAGGCTCTTGATAAACAGGCTTAGCAGGATTCTTTGGTAAAACCGGGCTCACCTGGTTTCACTGGTTTTATACTAGAGGATGCCCGTCTAGTATAGAAAAGGCCTCAAAGGAGCCCGATTAAAGTTTGGTCAAGGAGGGCGTCTGTGCCGGCGGAGTCGGGGTCGGTGGGTCTCAGTCTACAGACCTTGCTGACGCTAAGTCCCTAAGGTTAGGGACTAACAGAGCTCATAGAACACGGCCTGTGGGTCGCTGTACACCGTGAGGCATTCATCACAGTGGCCAGCTATAAGACTAACGGTTGCGTTCCAGCCTCAATCGGATCAACCACAAATCGGTGCGCCGGGTTCCTTATCTGCCCGAACGCAGGCAGCCGGCTAGCCGGGGAAGGAATCCTACCGCGGACTCCGCGGGCTGGGCCCCACGCACCTGCCGCGCGCCAATCACAGGCCGGCGCGCAGGGGCGCACGCGCCGCAGCCCTGGGCGGGGCCTCCGAGGCTCCCGCATCTCCCCCGCCCCGTCGGCGTCGCCCGGTCCTGAGTGGCCTGCGGGGATGACGTGCGAGGCCGCCTGGGCCTATGGCGGCGGAGCCGGCCGGCGGCTTGGCGGAAGTGGTGTGGGGGAGGCGGCCCGCAGTGCAGGGGCGGCGCGGGGCGGCGCGGGGCTGCTGACGGGTCGCGGCTCCGGGAACATGGCTCGCTTCGCTCTGACTGTTGTCCGGCAGTGAGTATGGCTGTGGCAGGGGGCCTTTCTCTCTTCCTTGAGTGTATTGGAGCGGGCGAACGGAACACGGGTCTGCCCCCTCTCCCCTCCCTGCTCGCTCCGCCCGGGGAGGGCTGGCTTGGAAGCGCTTTTCCCGGGGCGCTTGCCCTGGGGCCGTCTCGTGTCGCCCCTCATCTCACCCCAGCAGCGCCGAGGGAGGACGGCAGGTCTTAGATAGCTGCGTCCCGTGTTTCAGATAAAGCGAGACCCGGAGGAGCAAGGGATCGGGGTTCGTAGGCACTTGGTGGCTGCACCCAAAACGGTGCCAGACATGTCCACAGACTTGTCTGGGCACCGTTTTTGCTCCCCGGCAGGTTGCAAAGAGTTTGTAGAATTGCTCGTCCGTGGCTGATGTTTGTGATGCCGGCTGCCTTCTGCTATCCTCTCTGTTTCTGAGGTTCCCCCTCGTTTCCCCAGTCAGCCAGCCCCCCTGGCACATATATGAGACTTCTTTCCTTTCCCCAGAGGTTACAGTTCTGGGAGAGAAAAGAGGGTCACAACTCTGATCTCAGCAGACCGTATCATCCTAAATAAATGTTTTTTTATCATCATAACATTACACGGAGCTGAATGCTGATAGGTCTTCATGTTTCTTATCTTTTTTTATCAACATGTATTTGCCAAGTGTTAACGGGAGATGAGATGAAAATCAGGGTAGTTAAGAGCATAGATTTTTCTTTTTCTTTTTTTTTTTGCGAGATAGAGCTCGCTGTGTCTGTCACCCAGGCTGGAGTGCGGTGGCGCTATCTCTGTTCACTGCAACCTCCCGCCTCCCGGGTTCAAGCGATTCTCCTGCCTCAGCCTCCCGAGTAGCTGGGATTAGAGGCATGCGCCACCATGCCCGACGGATTTTTGTATTTTTAGTAGAGACGCGGTTTCACCATGTTGGCCAGGCAGGTCTCGAAATCCTGACCTTAAGTGATCCGCCCATCTCGGCTTCCCAAAGTGTTGGGATTACAGGCGTGAGCCACCGCGCCCTGCTAAGAGCACAGATTTTTCAGGCAAGGTAGACCTCGGTTGGAATCTGTTCTCTAGCTAAGAGCCAGGTAGCCTGGACTTAAGTTTCCTGATATGCAAATGATAGTGCCTATCTCACTATTTTAATGTGAGAATTAAATGGGGGACAGGTAAAGTGTATGATGCAACAGGGGAAGAAATATATCTGAGAAATAACTTCTATAAAGACAGCTCCAATAAAAGTGCAGTTTATTCCCAAATACGAACGTATAGTTTAGCACACCAGCATTTTGTGTGGGTACTATGTGCCAGTAGACTGGATCATACAGATAAATAACATACCATTTCTGCATTCAAGCTCACAAGGGACATTAATATGATTTAACTTTGTCAATTGACTTGAACTGCTATCTTTTCTGGCCTGTCCTTCCTTTATAAGAAAGATAATCTTAAGAATCCTCTAAAATTGTCCGTTTGGGATTAGCAGGATTTTAATGGCTACCTTAGAAATCTAGTTCCTCCCTATCTCTTCTCCCACCCCTTTCGGTTGTATAGAATGCCTTGGGAGAATTCTTAACTTACTAAAGGTCATACAGCTAACTGGTAGCAGAACAGGAACTAGAGGCCTGATCACCCTTTCTTCCAATGTTAGAGCACTTTCTAGATGCCTGACCCAGCCAGCCCAGTGTCATATTTATAATTGAAACTCAGACCATCAAGGTGGTTCACCCCTGTAATCCTAGCACGTTGGGAGGCGGAAGTGGGTGGATCCCTTGAGCACAGGAGTTCAAGACCAGCCTGGGCAACATGGTGAAACCTCCTCTCTACCAAAAAAAAGCTGAGTGTAGTGGTGTATGCCTGTGAACCCAGCTAATAGGGAGGCTGAGGCAGGAAGATCACTTGGATCACGTGAGCCTGGGAAGTCAGGGCTATAGTGAGCTGTGATTGGGCCACTGCACCCCAGCCTAGGTGACACAGTGAGACCCTGTCTCAAAAAGAAAAAAAAAAAAAAAAAGAAAACTCAGAAGTTGTACAATATTTGGGTTAAGGCAACCCCTAAAAAGATGATTCCTATTTAGATTCTTAATAGACAACAGTCATACAAATGTGGATTTTATTCCCTTCCTGCTGCTTAAAAAGGGTTTGATTCCGGAGGCCCTCATAGGAATCATTTAAAAAATAAGTCTTAATACACTGTTGTAATTAAAACCTGACAGTTTAGTGAGTTAAGGACTGATATCCTCGTTTTTCACATGAGGCAGCTGAGACAGACACCTTCTAACTTGCTTAAAGTCACATGGCACGTTGAGGAAGTAGGAGTTTAACCAAAGCAACTTTACCACTCACCGTCTTTTGTTTCCTACTTAATGTGTACCTGGTATTTGTAGATTACTTGAACATCACCAGCCGTTTTTGAGGCTACTTTTTATTCTCTTAATATAATTGTGTGGAGTTATGACAATAGTTTATTTTGTTCTGTTTTATGTGTAGGAAGATGGAGTGAGAGTGTTGAAATAATTGATAGGGCTGGTCCAATGCTTTCCTGCCTGGACCATCCCTCCTCTTGTCTTCAGAGTTCTCAAAACCAAAACCTGGTGATTCTTTCAGGAAAAGAAGTGATTTTCAATTTGACTCATTATCACCATAGTTAAATGTAATGACTTTTTGAAGAGTTAGAGAATTTTATTGGACTTACCTCTTCAGATAATGCAAAAAAATCTTGAAAGCAATTTAAGTTCAACAGAACCCATTAGGAATCTTGTGCTGTTCCTGTATGTGGTTTATCTTTCTTCATACTTCGACATGGAAGTACCAGTGTGTATCATTTCTGGAATAGACTGCCCAAGGTTCCAG
Source organism: Theropithecus gelada (assembly GCF_003255815.1). Taxonomy (NCBI): domain Eukaryota; kingdom Metazoa; phylum Chordata; class Mammalia; order Primates; family Cercopithecidae; genus Theropithecus; species Theropithecus gelada. Next base: position 100,377,331 of record NC_037679.1, on the reverse strand, counting down.
AATGTAAGTCTATCATCATTGTCAGACTATAACTTCTCATGATCTTATGGCACAGCATTGTTGAAAACTCCAACACGTGTAGTTGGCATTACCATCACCTATCCAGCACTATTGAAGGGTCTGGTTCCTTGAAATGTTATTTGTAGGTGTTTGCAGTTAGTCCCAGGCAAAACCATCCATTTCACTTCCTTTTTTTTTTTCTGGCAGGGCGGGGGAGATATGTGTGCCTTTATTAGCTGAGCCACTACTTGAGGGGGATGAAGCGGGAGGAGTGGGTGGCCCTGAGGCCGGGCCGGCAGTGCCTCACTGGCTCGTAGGTGATGGAGAACTCGCCCAGGTAGTGGCCGATCATCTCTGGCTTGATCTCCACCTGGTTGAAGGTCTTGCCGTTGTAGACGCCCACCATGCTGCCCACCATCTCGGGCGGGATGATCATGTCCCCCAGGTGCGTCTTCACTACTTCCGGCTTCTCCACTTCCGGCTTCGTGGCCTTGCCCAGGCGCTTGGGCAGCGAGTGCTGTTTCCGCCGCAGGCCCGGGTTCAGCTTCCGCCGCTGGCACGCACTGTACGGTTGCATCAGCTGCTGGTGAGACGTGTCCAGCTGCTGGTCCGAGTCCACGCCCCGATAGGTGAATTTGCGGAACGTCAGCTTCTGCTCTACCTCTGCCATCTTGCCGGATCCTCAGAAAAGTTCATTTCCATTTTTAGGCAGCTCTTAAAACTTTAATATTTTTTGGCAAACTAAATTTAATTTACTTTTAATGATTTAAAAATGAATTAGTAAAGTTTTTTTGTTTTTGCTTTTTTTTTTGAGAAGGAGTTTCACTCTTGTTACCCAGGCTGGAGTGCAATGGCAAGATCTCGGCTCGCCACAACCTCCGCCTCCTGGGTTCCAGCGATTCTCCTGCCTCAGCCTCCCAATAGCTGGGATTACAGGCATGCGCCGCCACGCCCGGCTACTTTTTACTTTTAGTAGAGTTGGGGTTTCTCTATATTGGTCAGGCTGGTCTCGAACTCCCGACCTCAGGTTATCTGCCCACCTCGGCCTCCCAGAGTGTTGGGATTACAGGCGTGAGCCACCGCACCTGGCCGAATTAGTAAAGTTATTGACAGCAAGACTCATTTGGTTTTCTTACTGTACTTCTGTTGGCAGTTACTTTTTGTGTAAGGCTAATAATCGTTCTGTATATTCATAAAGCAAGCAAATACTATTAGGTAATCTGTAATTTAGTACTTTTATAAAGCTAATACTGTTATAAAATTTTAATGCTTTATAAAAGTATAAAGGTACTTTGTACAGATACTTTATAAAGATCAAGGACAGCCAAAAGTCCTGTAATCCCAGCGCTTTGGGAGGCCGAGGCGGGTGGATCACCTGAGGCCAGGAGTTGAAGACCAGCCTGGCCCACGTGGTGAAACCTCGTCCGTACTAAAAATACAAAAAATTAGCCGGGCGTGGTGGCGGGTGCCTCTAAATCCCAGCCCCTCCGAAGGCTGAGGCAGGAGAATCTCTTGAACCCGAGAGGCGGAGGTTGCAGTGAGCCCAGATTGCGCCATTGCACTCCAGCCAATGAGTGAAAACTCCGTCTCAAAAAAAAAAAGGACAGCCAAAAGTCTTGTGTTACTAGCTCTTGAAATCTTCTGTATTTGCAAATGAATTTATTAGTGTAAAGGAATTAGGACTAAGCTGTATTCGTGATACCGGGTGAGGGTTTACATTTTCATTTACACTAAAAAACATCTATTTTGAAAACTTGACTCAAATTTACACTGATTTCCCATGATTTGTCCCTCCTTTGTAGCAAACTGAGTATTGTGTGTTGAATTTGAATTCCTTAAAAGGAATTAAGGGAAATCGAGCTTTCTATATGATTTTTGAAGCAATGCTGCAGAGTATAAATCCAGACTAAGAAGATAAAATATCTTTTAAGTAAGAACTGGGAGATAACCTACAAAGTGAATGATGTATATTTGTAGGTCCTATAAATGGCTGATCCTAAGACTTAACATCTTGGCATAAGCCCTTGGATTCCTGCAGAGTCAGGTTTCTGTTTTGGAAATGGACCACACTGCAGATTTTGAAAATGAGTGGTGTTATTCCTGACTCCTTCAAAATATATCCCTCTGACCTTTCAGCTTTGTTCACCTTCTCTGCTGCTATCGCAAGTCAGACTTGGTTAAGGGAAATAGATTAATAATAAAACTGTTTTAGCCATCAACTTTCCCTTTCCATTCCCTAGGCATACTAATTAAACAGTTACTTCAAGGATTTATATAAACCTCTCAATAAAGCTGATAAAAGCTGTAAAATTAAATATTTATGAAAGCTTTTGGAAAAAAATCTATTTTTGGATTCCTACTCTTTAATATTTATAAAGTGATTTGAACGCAGAAATGCCAAATAGAACTAAACCGAATGCTGTGAGTGTTAATACTGTTGAGTCTGCAGCAGCCTCTGTTGATATACGGCTAAACGAAGCCTTCATTATGTCACAGCGGTTATGCTGCTTTCACTGAAAATCGTTAGATGGTGGGGCAGTACTTTTACGAAACTATCAAATTTCTGGGATTCCATTTTTTAGAAAGTGACATTTTGACAATATAAACCTTTGTTTTAATTTGAATCTTTCATTATCTACTTTGATTACATAAAAATGCTGAGTTAATCTTTTGAGCGAGTATACAAAAGGTAATCATCTCTGCCAAATTTCCGTGATTTGTAAATACTGAGTTTTTTGGTGGCTCTCACATGATTTCTTGGTTGGTAGATTATTAAATTTCTTCTCACCCCTGATTTCAAAATGAGGGTGTGTCTGGCTTGGCTGGAAATTGTATTAGCTATGTTAAAAGAAAAACTTCACACAAATTAGACTTTGTTTATTTGAGCAAAGAAATGATTCATAGATCAGGCAGCGCCTAAACAAGTAAAGCTTCAGAGTGCTCAACCCAGCGACATAGGCAGGCAGTATTTATAGACAGAGAAGGGAAGTGACATGGCCAGGCGTGGTGGCTCACACCTATAAACCCGGCACTTTGGGAGGCCAAGGCAGGAGGATCACCTTAGGTCTGGAGTTCGAGACCAGCCTGGCCAACATGGTGAAGCTGTGTCTCTACTAAACATACAAAATTAGCTGGACGTGGTGGCACTTGCCTGTAATCCCAGCTATTTGGGAGGCTGAGGCAGGAGAATCGCTTGAACCCTGGAGTTGGAGATTGCAGTGAGCCAAGATCACACCACTGCACTCCAGCCTGGGCTGCATAGTGAGACCCTATCAGGAAAAAAAAAAAAGAAAGAAAGGATGTGTCATATAGAAGTAGCCTGATTGGTTACAGCTCCACTTTGCCTTATTGGGACATGTCTGAGCAGTTTGCAGCCCATAATTGGCTGAAAGCTCAGCTGCCATGATTGGCTGAGACTTGGTTCTTATTACAGGAATATACTCTCAAATTATGTTGTAGTTTGTTTACATATTAAGTTAGGTGACAGCTCCCTAGGCATGGAGGCAGTTTTAGGCCAGGTTTAATTTAAGGGCTACAAGCCACTGTCTAATGAGGATGTTATTTGTATTAAAATAACAGATATTTTGTTCTTGGTCTCAGCAAGATTTTGAGGCTGAGACAGGAAGTGAATCCAATACATGGTAACTATTTTCTAGATTAAAAATGACAGGTTCCCCGTGTTTGCGCTGAATGCTTCTGCTTTATCCATCTGAATGGTAGAGGTTAATAACCTCTTTCATGCCCATTTTTTAAGATTCTGAATGACTTTTGGAGTGTAGGAAATCGTTTTTTTTTTTTGTTGTTGTTGTTGTTTTGAGTTGAAGTCTCGCTTTTGTCGCCCAGGCTGGAGTGCAGTGGCACGATCTGGCTCACCGCAACCTCTGCCTCCCGGGTTCAAGTAATTCTTCTGCCTCAGCCTCCCGAGTATCTGGGATTACAGGTGCCTGCCACCATGCCTGGCTAATTTTTGTATTTTTAGTAGACACGGGGTTCCATCATGTTGGCTAGGATGGTCTTGAACTCCTGACCTCAGGCGATCCACCCTCCTTAGCCTCCCAAAGTGCTGGGTTTATAGGCGTGAGCCACTGCACCTGGCCTAGGAAATCTTTTATTAATTTTAACAACAATGATAATGGCAAATCAGTGCAGTTGGTTTTTACCAAGGTATAAATAGTTCTACGTAACTTTTTTTTTTTTTTTTTGGAGACAGAGTCTTGCTCTGTCGCCTAGGCTGGAGTGCAGTGGCATGATCTTGGCTCACTGCAACCTCCGCCTCCTGGATTCAAGCGATTCTTCTGCCTCAGCCTCCTGAGTAGCTGGGACTACAGGCGCGCACCACCATGCCCGGCTAATTTTTGTACTTTTAGTAGAGACGGAGTTTCACTATATTGGCCAGGCAGGTCTTGAACTCCTCACCTCGTGATCTGCCCACCTCGGCCTCCCAAAGTGCTGGGATTACAGGCATGAGCCACCACGCCTGGCCAGTTCTGTGTAATTGTATTTCTTTATCATACATTTATTTTTTAAGCTAATACATCTGCATATTTAGAAACCAAAACAATTCTCCCTAGTCTTCCTCTTCTCCCCTCAACCAGTAGGTGACCAAGTTTATTAGTTTCATGTTTATCCTTTCATTGTTTCTTTGTGCATCTCCATATGTTTATTTTCCCTCCTTTCTAAAAAGGTAGCTTTCTTTTTATATTATTCTATACCCTGCTTTTTCTACTTAATCATATATCTTGGTGAGCGTTCCGTATCTACATATAATCTCTCTCTTTAAAGGACACATTTGCATAGGATTCCATTAGGTAGATATGTCACTGTTTATTTGTTAATATAAGTAATGGTTATTTTGGCCACAGTTAAGGAAACTAATTTCCTTGTTAACGGACATTTGGGTTGTTTATAATCTGTTGCTACTAGAAATAATACTGTAGCTAATGATCTTTTTTTTTTTTTTTTTTGTTTTGTGTGAGATAGGGTCTCGCTCTGTCACCCATACTGGAGTGCAGTGGTGTGATCGCAGCTCACTGCAACCTCTGCCTCCCGAGCTTAAGCAATTCTCATGCCTCAGTCTCCCAAGTAGCTGGGATTACAGGCGCCCGCCACCACACCTGGCTAATATTTGTGTTTTTAGTGGAGACAGGGTTTCACCATGTTGACCAGGCTGGTCTCGAACTCCTGACCTCAAGTGATCCATACTCACCTCAGCCTCCCAAAGTACTGGGATTACAGGCGTGAGCCACCACACCTGGCCGCGAATGATAATGGTCTTTTAAATATGAGTGAATTCAGTTATTCCCAGTAATTGGGTTATTGGATAAAAGGGTAAACAGATTTGTCATTTTGATAGATATTTCCAGATGACCCTCTCTAGGCAAAAGTACATTCATGAAGTTCTGTCATTTCCCAGGATTTTCTCCAGACCCTGGACATGTTGAGGGTATGCAGTCCCTGCTTGTGCCTTTAAGGAACTGGAGCCAGGATAGACATAGAGCTACAAAGTCAGTTAGCACACAGATGAAAACTTACGTCGGTAGTGCCAGGGGACAGTGGGAGCATAGAGTGTGGGTATTAAATAGAGTAGGTAGATGGGGAATGGTACCGGGGAGGGAGACCACCTAAAAGAACCCGGTCTTGTGTTGGGTCTTAAAGAACATTCGTATTGGCCAAAGCCAGCAGTCTGCATCTTGGCGGAGGTTGGCACACAGCTGTCTTTGTAAACAGGCAGCAAGATTCCAGGCCGAGGCCTGAGCTTATGATTCTGACTTCCAGGTCTGGTAGATTTTTTTTCTACATCTGAGTAAATCAATCCTTTGTAACATTTTAATTATTACAAACTAGTGCTTCACTTAAAAACAATGGAACGATCATTTTCCATCGAAATCAAGGAAATGCAAATTAAAATCAAAGTGGGATGAATTGTTCAGGTACCAGATTGGCACAGATTGAAGAAACCTTACACCACTGAGTCTTGTTGAGGGTGGTATACCACACTACAGGGTGGTGTGACTTGCTGTGACACTTTGGCATTACCTAATAATGCTGGGTATTTGCATACCTTATGGCCCAGCAATTCTAGTGCTAGGTTGGGTCAGCAAACATTTAAGTAGCGCTCAAATCTCAACTGAATTCTCCTTGATTCTACTTCATGTATTTGACAAGTGCATTTATTGTTAACCTGTTCTGCTGTCTGTCCAGTCTTGCCTATGCACTTCCGGCCCTCCCCCCCCCGCCCCCGCCCCCGCCAGCCTCAGTAACCCCAGTTATTTTGTGACAAAGTTTCCAGTTCTTTTACCCTGCTGGTTGCTTCAGGTTGCTTTGATTTGTTTTGGTATTTTAGTTTTTAAAAGTGTAGTACTCAAACCTCAGTTCAGTGTGCAGTTGGTCTGCAAGATAGCCGTCAGTACTACAAAAAATAACTGCTGAAGGCCTAGGAACTAAGAGAAGGCGGGGTTCTGAAGGTTTGTGGACTTCTCTCGCATTCCGTTCAGATTCTCTCTCACTTGCTCATTCAGTCCAGCAGTGAAGAGACTGACTCTCACGTTTTTGGTCCTGCTGCCAGTGAGAGTAGTTTCGATCAATATATTTCTTTTAACAACATTATTTGGCTAAAATGGTATTTGCATTATATTTTTTAGTAGGATTTTCCATTTGCAATCCACTTAAGATTGGTTCCTGATCTATATGTTTTAGTTTGGAGTAGTTTGAAGTTCTTAGCTGTTCATTAAAGAAGATGATTGCAAATATTAGTTTAGAATAAATTGTTTTTTATGGGTTGGATTATGAAGTATGTTACAAGTTTCATATGATGTCTTTATTAGTATAATCACACTTCATTGCTCATTTTTTTCCTCCTCTCAAAAATAGTATAATTTGGCTAATAAGGTTCTCCTTCTCTTTCTATTTTAGTGGAGAAACAAGATTTAACAAGGAGAAGATAATTCAAGGTTGGTATAATCCGATTGTTATTTTAGCTCTCACCCTCGTGTTAATAAGATGTGTGAGTTAAGCAGATTTGGTGGGGTGGGGTAGACTGGGGGCAGCTCCATTGTGAATTGGGATTACAGAATCAAAACATCATAACCACAGAAATACGATCAGAAATATGGTCAGGGCTGTTAGTAACCAGGAGGAATAAATCTCTCAAGTGAACTGGGTGTGAAGTACAGTTCTCCAAGTTATTCTTTATGTATAGCTTCAAAGTGGTTCTGTCAGCTGATTAATTATATTGGGTCTGGGTGTCTTAAAATATAACTGTCTGGATTTGAAATTATTCTATATTTGGAAGCATGAAGTTCACTGACCAGTGTTAATGGTATTTTTTCTGCTAAGATAGTTATTTTAGTTTTAGTAGTAATAAAGGTTTTAAAAAAGAACTATTTTCATATGTGGTTGTTACTTTATTCTGAAGAGATTCTTTCTCCCTTTTTCTGTTAATTTGGACTCAGATCTTTTATTTGCCCTGTGATCCAGCTAGTCTGGCTTTTTAAGAATATCTTGGGTGAACTTTTGGCCAGACATGCTATTTCTATGCTGTGATTATAAAAGCTTTGAGTTTTATTTTTTTGGTTAGGGACTTCTGGGGTTTACAAAAACTGATTTTCATATTCCATGAGCCTGACTCCCTTTTATGGACACTAACTGGTCTGATTCTCAAAGGAACCTTTGTTTTCAGACAAAATATGCCCCACCCAGGTTATCCTTTGGACTGAGGCCTCTTACCACCTGGCCTTTGGTATTGCTCACTTCTCTTCTTTCCTAAGACATTGACAGTAGAACGTCAAGAAAGTTTTTGTGTTCACACTTGTTTTAGGTTTGTGTTCTTTTCCTGACCTTGTCAATTGGATGCTTTAGTTCTTTAAGTTATAGCCTTTTGTGTGTAAGCATTCAAGGCTCATATATTCCTTTTTTTTTTTTTTTTTTTTTTTTGAGGGTCTCATTCTGCCGCTCCAGCTGGAGTACAGTGGCACGATCTGAGCTCACTGCACCCTCTGCCCCTCGGGTTCAAGCAATTTCTCATGCCTCAGCCTCCTGAGTAGCTGGGATTACAGGCGCACGTCACCATGACCAGCTAATTTTTCTATTTTTGGTAGAGATGGGGTTTCACCATGTTGACCGGGCTGGTCTTGAACTCCTGACCTCAGGTGATCTGCCTGCCTCGGTGTCCCAGAGTGCTGAGATTACAGGTGTGAGCCGCTGCACCGGTCCTCAAGGCTTATATATTTCTAAGCACTGTTTTTGTTTGCATGCCCATAGTTTTGACACGTGGTAATGTGGTAAGCATTCAGCACTAAGTATTTTAAATTCCCATTGAGTGACTTCCATTGTAAATGCTTTTGTGTTCTGTCAGTATGGTTTATTTGATGATACTTCTTTGAAATGTGTTAATTATGGTCAGTTTTTATAATTCTTCCATTGTATGCTTCAGAAAAATCTATAATCCCTCACTGTTGGGACTGGAGTTATATATCAAATAATCAGCCTTCTTGATTTTGTTTTTCAAATCTTACACACTTTATTAACTTTATAAATGCACTAGTTTGCCTGCATGTCCTAAATATCAATTTATGAGTGCAGTATTTTTAATTCCCTGCTGCGGTGGCCAGTTTGCCCTTTAATAGTTGAAATTCTATCCATTTTTGGTTTCTGTGTTCTGCTTTTGTACAGATTGAGGTTATTTTATTAGGCTTATACAAGTTTAAATGATTACATCTGAGTAAATGGGATCATTGATTTTTTTATAGTGGTCCCCAAATCCTTAGTGAGACTTTTGTCATAAAGTCTTACTTTTCTGATAGTAATATAGCTACTTGAGCTGTTTTGGAGATGGAATTTCACTGGAATGTATTTTTCCATCTCATTCCTTTCACCCTTTGTGTGTACTCATGTTTAAGTGTTATCTCATAAATAGTATGTAGCTACATTTTGGCTCTTTTAAAAATATATATAATTTGTCTTTCTTTTTTTTTTTTTTGAGACAGAGTCTTGCTCTGTCGCCCAGGGTGGACTGCAGTGGTGCGATCTCGGCTCACTGCAGCCTCTGCCTCCCAGCTTCGAGCAGTTCTGCTGCCCCAGCCTCCCGAGTAGCTGGGATTACAGGTGCTCGCTGCCACACCTGGTTACTTTTTGTCTGTTCGTTTGTTTATTTATTTATTTATTTATTTTGAGATGGAGTCTCATTCTGTCACCCAGGTTGGAGTGCAATGGCGTGATCTCGGCTCCTGCAACCTCTGCCTCCCGGGTTCAAGTGATTCTCCTGTCTCAGCCTCCCGAGTAGCTGGGATTACAGGTGTGTGCCACCAGGCCCGGCTAATTTTTGTATTTTTAGTAGAGACGGAGTTTCACCACGTTGGTCAGGCTGGTCTTGAACTTCTGACCTCGTGATCCACCCATCCTGGCCTCCAAAAGTGCTGGGATTACAGGTGTGAGCCACCATGCCCGACCTAATTTTTGTATTTTTAGTAGAGACGGGGTTTCACCATGTTGGCCAGGCAGGTCTCGAACTCCTGACCTCAGGTGATCCACCTGCCTTGGCCTCCCAAAGTGTGGGAATTACAGGCGTGAGCCATCACGCCTGGCCTAGAATTTGTCTTTTGACTAGCAGTAGTGGCTGTTTGCCTTTATTCTGATCACTGATGTGTTTTGATTTTTTTTCTTTGTTGTTGTTTCCCCCTTCTTTTTCTAGTCTTTCTTTTTTATCTTACCTGCTTTTACTTCTTAAGTGCTTGGTTTTTTCCTGTTCAACACTCTCTTACTTTCCCCACTACCTTTGAGTTGATGTACCATTTCCATTCTTTTCATGGTTATCTTAAAAGTTTTACCCTCATACCTGTCTTAGCCAGGGCTGCTGTAACAGAGTATCATGGACTCAGTGGCTTCAACAGTACACAGTTCTAGAGACTGAGAATTCCAAGATCAGGGTGCCAGCAGATCCAGTGTCTGTGGAGGGCCTGATTCCTGGTTTGCAGACTGTTGTCCTCTGGTTAATATCCTCACATGGCAGAGAGAGAACGAGAGCACTTATAAGGACACTAATCCTGTTCATGAAGGCTCCACCCTAGGATCTAATCACCTCCCAAAGGCCTGCCTCCTAATACCATCACATTGAGGGTTAGGATATCAACATTTGAATTTTGGGGGGACACATTCACTCTGACAGTACCTAATAAAGTATAATATTAATATCCCCTCTTCCAAAAAATACAAATAACTTGTCTAGTAGCTTAGTCCTGTCTTTTTTTAATTGCTTGAGGTAGACGACATTATCTTCATTTGTTTAGATGGCATTTAAATTTATGAATATATTTGCAAGTTTCTCTGCTCCTCATTTGTTTTCATCTCAGACCATTTCTGAAGTACATTCTTTGAAAAGTCCTCTAGTGTATATAGAGCAGCTGGTGGTAAACGCAGTGGCTTCAGTCAGTACACACTTCGAACTGGTGATTCTCTCAGCCCTTGGAAGATAGCATTCTGCAGTTTTTGGTTCCATTTTTCCTGGTAAGAGGTTTCTGTCAGCTAAATGGTGTTCCATGGTAGGAAATAGGTCTTTCTCTGTAACTTCGTTTAAACGCTTCAATTTTGGTATTCTTCAGTTTCTCATAACGTATCTAGGAGGGTTTTTTTTGTTAAATTTATTCTGCTTGATTTTCATGTGTTTTCTTATTCTGTGAAATTCTCAGCTATTTTCTTTTCATATTCCTCTCCTTCATTTTTTCTATTCCTTTTTTTTTTTTTTTTTTTGATACGGAATTTCACTCTTGTTGCCCAGGCTGGAGTGCTGTGGTGTGATCTCGGCTCACTGTAACCTCCGCCTCCTGGGCTCAAGCAATTTTCCTGCCTCAGCCTCCCAAGTAGCTGGGATTACAGGTGTGCTCCACCACGCCCAGCTAATTTTGTATTTTTAGTAGAGACAGGATTTCTCCATGTTGGCCAGGCTGGTCTCAAACTCCTGACCTGGAGTGATCCACCCACCTCGGCCTCCCAAAGTGTTGGGGTTGCAGGCATGAGCCAGCATGCCCAGCCATTTTTTTTTCTGTTCTTTTAGCGTTCCAATTAGATGCATGTTATAAACTGAATGTTTTTCTTCCCAAAAGTTACATGTTGAAATCATAACTCCCAATATGATGACATTAGGAGGTGGGGTCTTTGGGTGGTCATTAGGCCACAAGGGTGCAGCCCTCATGAATGGAATTTATGCGAGAGACACCGGAGAGCTCTTTCCTCTTTGTGCCATGGGAGCACTGAAGGAGAAGTCAGCAGCCTGTAATGTGGAGAGGGCCCTCACCAGAACCCAACCATGATGGTACCCTCATCTCAAACTTCCAGCCTCCAGAACCGTGAGAAATAAGTATCTGTTGTTAATAAGCCACCCAGTCTGAAGTACTTTGTTATAGCAACTAAGACAATGCATCATTAGGAATTCTCATTCTTTCCTTTGGAACTCTTGATATATCTGAGCTGTGTTCTATCTCCTTGTATCTGTGCTGTGTACTGGGCAATACCTTCTGCCCTGTCTGAGTTCATTAAACCTCCTTTCATCCAAGCCTCTGTTTATCCATCAAGGGGCCCCCCCCAGCCCCTGGCAATTCTGATTCTTATTATTAAAAGATCTATTTGGTGATTTTAGAAAACTGTCTGCTTATTTTTGATGCTTACTGTTAATTGCTTGTTTTTGTGATTCTGTCTTTATGTTTTATTCATAGTCATTGTAAAGTCCATATTTGCTGATTTCAACGTCTGAAGTTTTGATGGGTGGCTTTGGTTTATGATAGATTATTTTCTTGTGTGTTGAATCTTTGGCTAAACAATTACTTGTTCTAAATTAGTGGAAAACCTGTTAGCCTCTTTTGAGAATGATTTGCTCTGAAAAGGATTTGTATTTTATTTTACCACAGGCCTGAGGCTGCACGTTAAGTCTCCTTACAGGAGCCCTTGCTCCCAAGAATTTTGTGTTTAGTCTTCCCGCTTGCCGTCCGCTCCAGCAGGCCTCCTCCCCTAGCCCCACCAGCCCGTCCTGATAGCCCACCACCGTCATTTTCTTCATCTTGGTTTCACAGTTGAGCGCAGGGTTTTGGGGTTGCTTTGCTTTGTCCCTTGGAGATTTTTTATACGTTCTGTGGGCCCAGCAATGCAGCACACACACACACACACACACAGACACAGACACAAACATACACACACACAGACACACACACACACACACACAAACATACACACACACAGACACACACACATACAGACACACACACACACAAACATACACATACACACACAGACACACACACACAGACACACCATTTAGATCTTTTGTAGTAGGAGGTCCCTTCAGAGTGTCCAGTCAGCCGTTATCCTGGAAATAGAGGTTTCAAAGCATTTTTTAAATGAAAAAGGAAAAGAAAGGGAGGGAGGAAGGAAAGAGGAAAAGTAATACCATTATAATACTGAGCATTTGGATGATGGGAATGAAGAAGGAAAAAACTTTTAGATGATGGTCCTACCGTCCCAACACATTACCTGTAAGATCAGAGCCAATTATTGAAGAGATGGGCAAACATAAAAGAGGGAAAAGCTAAGACATTTGTGTCTCATCATCACCTAATTCCCATTAGGCAAGCATTCTTTTGGAAAATAATTGAATACCTGAGCCTTTATAGACTTACAACTTACTTTTACTTGCTAATAACTCCCTGAAAAGTTATGTGGAAAAGTCCTTAAAAAAATCTTTCATTAAAATATAGATAAATGCAGCCTATATTTTCTACATGTGATTTATACATCTCTTATATGTAGTTTTGAATGTTATTGTTCCTCTTCTTAATATATCACAGGACAAGGAGTAGATGTACCTCTTTCAGAAACTGGATTTAGACAAGCAGCAGCTGCTGGTATATTTCTGAATAATGTGAAGTTTACTCATGCTTTCTCCAGTGATCTCATGAGGACAAAGCAGGTAAATTTTTTAATTTATTTGTTTTGAGACAGAGCCTCACTCTGTGCCCAGGCTAGAGTACAGTGGTGCAGTCTCTGTTCACTGCAACCTCCATCTCCTGGGTTCAAGTGATTCTCATGCCTCAGCCTCCCAAATAGCTGGGATTACAGGTGTGTGCCACCACACCTGGCTGATTTTTGTAATTTTAGTAGAGATGGCGTTTTACCATGTTGCTAGTCTCAAACTCCTAACCTCAGGTGATCCACCCGCCTTAGCCTCCCAAAGTGCTGAGATTACAGGCGTGAACCACCACGCTCAGCAACAGGTGAGTTTAGAGTTAAGGTCTAATATGATGTACCAAAAGTCTCAACAATTGTATAATCTTGAAAAATCTGCTACCAGAGTCTGTAGGGAATTAAACCCCACACAGACATGACCTTCCTCAACAGAACTTATTTATTTTAATTTTATTATGTACTTTTTTAAAAAAATAATTTTTAAATTAGAGTAGCCTAGAAAAAAATGTCTAACAAGAATATAAATAAGCTATTATGAGACAGCAGGGAGAAATGACAGGAGAAATTAACCCACCGTGACATCAGGTATTATGATTACCTGATAGAGTAAGAAACCACCGTGTCACTGTAAAGAAATAAAAGACTTGTTAGACATATCTTCAGGGAGCAGATTAAACTGTTGTTGGAATTTCATCTCCCCCATAAATAGTTAGAAAATGTGACAAAATATGCGAAACCGCTGTTTTCAGACATTAGACTTTGGGCACTGTGGGCCTATGATGCCTGAATGAAGTGGAACAAAGAAGGTGAGCCCTAGGAGTGTCCTGGTTTTCTGGCTGAAGCAATTTCCAGACTCTGGTAGGCGAAGCCAAGTAGAGCTTAGAGGTCTCGGTGAGTTAAGGAGACAAAACTTGGAATTTGGGGAGGTTAATTTTTACATAACTAAAATTTGTGGGTCAGAGTACTGGAAGAAAGAGGTGGATAGAGAGAGAACTCTAGAAATACGTACAAGAATCTCCTTAAATTGAAACATTTCTTGAAACAAATGATAATTGAAACACAACATACCAAAACCTGTGGGATCCAGCAAAAACATTAGGGAAGTTTATAGCTATAAGGGCCTACATCAAAAGAAGAAAAACTCCAAATAAACATCTCACAATGCATCTTAAAGAACTAGAAAAGCCACTTTGGGAGGCCGGGATGGGAGGATTGCCTGAGCTCAGGAGTTCAAGACCAGCCTGGGCAACATGGTGAAACACTGTCTCCACTGAAATAACAAATCAGCCCGGCGTGGTGGCAGGTGCCTGTAATCCAATCCCAGCTACTCAGGAGGCCAAGGCATGAGAATTGCTTGAACCTGGGAGGCAGAGGCTGCAGTGAGCTGAGACTGTGCCACTGCACTCCAGCCTGGGCAATAAAGCAAAACCTTGTCTTTAAAAAAAAAAAAAAAAAAAAAGAAAGAACTGGAAAAGCAAGAGTAAACCAAACCCAAAATTATTAGAAGAAAAATAATAATGATCAGATTACTAATAATTGAAATTGAAATGAAAACTCCAAAAGATCAGTGAAATGATAAATTGGTATTTTGAAGGTAAAATTGACAGACCTTTAGGTAGACTTAACTAAAAACAATAAAGATCCAAATAGATAATATCAGATGTAAAAGGAGATATTACAACCAGTATCTCAGAAATTCAAAGGAGCATTAAGGGCTACTATCAGCAACTGTATGCCAAAAAATTGGAAAGTCTAGAGGAAATGCACAGATTCCTAGACACATGCATCCTACCAATATTGAACCAGGAAGAAATCCAAAGCCTAAACAGGATAATAACAAGTAACAAGATTGAAGCCATTATAAAAGTCTCCCAGTAAAGAAGAGTCTGGGACCTGATGGCTTCACTGCTGAATTCTACCAAACATCTAAAGTACTAATACCAATCCTACTCAAACTATTCCATAAAATAGAGGAGGAAGGAATACTTCCAAACTTATTCTATGAGGCCTGTAGTATCCTGATACCAAAACCAGACAAAGACACATTAAAAGAAGAAAACTACAGGTCACTATTCCTGATGAAGATTGATGCAAAAATCCTTAACAAAATACTAGCAAACCAAATTCAACAATACCGTTAGAAAGATCATTCTTCCTGACCAAGTGGAATTAATCTCAGGGATGCAAGGATGGTTCAACATAAACAAATGAATCAATGTGATACATCATATCAACAGAATAAAGGACAGAAACCATATGATCATTTCAATTGAGGCTGAAAAAACATTTGATGAAATTTAACATCCCTTCATGATGAAAACCCAAAAACAACCTAGGTATAGAAGTAACAATATAAAACAATACAATAAAAGCCTCAACACAATAAAAGCCATATGCAATAGACCCACAGCTTGTATCATAGTGAGTGAGGAGAAACTGAAAGCCTTTCCTCTAAGATCTAGAACAAGACAAGGAGGCCCATTGTCACCACTGTTATTCAACATAGTACTGGAAGTATTAGCTAGAGCAATCAGACAAGAGAAAGAAATAAAGAACATTTAAATTGGAAAGGAAGAAATCAAAATTATCCTTGTTTGCAGATTATATGATCTTATATTTGGAAAAACTTGAAAACTCCACCAAAAAACAGTTAGAACTGATACGTTTGGCAAAGTTGCAGGATACAAAACAATGTACAAAAATCAGTAGCATTTGAATATGCCAACAATTCTTTTTCAACAATCTGAAAAAGAAATTAAGAAGTAATCTCATTTACAGTAGCCACAAATAAAATTAAATACTCAGGAATTAACTTAACCAAAGAAATGAAAGAGCTCCACAAGGAAAACTATAAGACACTGATGAAAGAAGTTGAAGAGGACAACAAAAAAATGGAAAGATATTCTATGTTCATGGATTAGAAGAGTCAATATTGTTAAAATGTTCATACATTTTAGCAGTCTACAGATTCAATGCAATTTCTATCAAACTACCAATGACATTCTTCACAGAAGTAGAAAACAGCATCCTAAAATTTATGTGGAACTACAAAAGACCCAGAATAGTCAAAGCCATCCTTAGCAAAAACAACAAAACTGGAAGAATCACATTACCGGACTTCAAATTATACAAAGAGCTATAGAAACCAAAATAGCGTGGCACTTACATAAAAACAGACACATAGCCAGTGGATCAGAATAGAGAACCCGGAAACAAATCCATACATCTGCAGCAAATTCATTTTTGATGAAGATGCCAAGAAGATACATTAGGAGAGTCTCTTCAATAAATAGTGCTTGGAAAACTGGATATCCATATACAGAAGAATGAAACTAGACCCCTGTCTTTCTCCATGTATAAATATCAAATAAAAATGGATTGAAGACTTAAATCTAAGACCTTAGACTATGAAACTACTACAATAAAACATTGGGGAAACTCTCAAGAACATTGTTCTGGCCAGAGATTTCTTGAGCAATACACTGCAAGCACAGGCAACCAAAGCAAAAATGGACAAATGGGATCACATCAAGTTTAAAAGCTTTGGTGCAGCAAAGGAATCAATCAGCAAAGTGAAGAGACAGCCCACAGAATGGGAGAAAATATTTGTAAACTACCCATCTGACAAGGGATTAATAGCCAGAGTATAGATGGAGCTCAAACAATTTTATAGGAAAAAATGTAATAATCCAATTAAAAATGGGCAAGATGTCTGAATAGGTGTTTCTCAAAAGAAGACGTACAAATGACAAAGAGACATATGAAAAGGTGCTCATCATTGGTAATCAGAGAAATGCAATGCAGACTACAATGAGATATCATTTTACCCCAGTTAAAATGGCTTTTATCCAAAAGACAGGCAATAACACATGCAGGCAAGGCTGTGGAGAAAAGGGAACCCTTGTACACTGTTGGTGGGAATGGGAATTAGTACGACCACTGTGAAAAACTGTTTGGAAGGAGGTTCCTCAAAAAGCTACAAACAGAGCTACCGTGTGATCCAGAAGTCCCACTGCTAGGTATGTTCCCAAAGAAAGGAAATCAGGATATTGAAGAGATACCTGCACTCCCATGTTTATTGCAGCACTTTTTACAATAGCCAAGATTTGGAAATAACCCAAATGTCCATTAGCAGATGAATGAAAAAAGGAAATGTACACACACACACACACAGTGAAGCACTTTTCAGCCACAAAAGAGTGAGATCCTGTCATTTGCAACAACATGGATGGAATTGGAGGTCATTAAGTGAAGTAAGCCAGGCACAGAAAGACAGACTTGCCATGTTCTCACTTATTTGTTGGAGCGAAAAATTAAAACAGTTGAACTCATGGAGATCGGGAGTAGAAGGATGGTGACCAGAGTCTGGGAAAGGTAGTAGGGCGAGGTGTTGGGGAAGTGGGGATGGTTAATGCGTACAAAAAGAAAGAATGAATAAGACCTAGTATTTGATAACACAACAGGGCGGCTATAGTCAATAATAATTTAATTGCACATTTGAAAATAACTAAAAGGATATAACTGGATTGTTCGTAACAGAAAGGATAAATGCTTATGGGGATGTATACCCTGATGACCGGGATGTGATTGTCATGCATTGCATGCCTGTATCCAAGTGTCTCATATGCCCCATAAATACATACATTTACTGTATACCCACAAAAATTAAAGATTAAAAACAGAAAAAAGTCAAAAAATGGAAACCTCAGTGGAAGTACTAAATTATAGATCATACACAGCTAAAGTGATCATTAACTCATAGATAAATACGTGATAATAACCTAAATGTAGCACAGTGTGATAGATTTAAAATATGAGAGTTTAGCTGGGCACAGTGGCTGGGACCTGAAATCCCAGCACTTTGGGAGGCCAAAGCGGGAAGATCACTTCAGCCAGGAGTTTGAGACCAGCCTGGGCAACATAGAGACCTCGTCTCTACAAAAACTAAAAAAGTTAGCTGCGTGTGGTGGCACTTGCCTGTAGTCCCAGCTGCTTGGGAGGCTGGGGTGGGAGGATCACTTGAGCCCAGGGAGTTGAGGCTGTAGTGAATCGTGACTGTGTCACTTCACTCCAGTCTGGGTGACAGAGCGAGACCCTGTCTGAAAAAAAAAGTCCCTTTAAAAAATAAATAAAATATGAGCGTTTAGAAGACATGAAGAGCATGATGAGAAGTTCTGGTGTCATTCAGAAGGAGATAGCAGAAAGAATGGGGAATGGGGAGGAAGAGGTGATATTCAGAGGTTATAGAATATTGACAATTTTACAGAATTGTTGAAAGACAGATCCAAGAAGTGTACCAAATCCCAACCAGGATAAATAAAAAAGAAACCCATATCTACATTAATTATAGCAAAATTACAAGACTCTAAAGAATAAGGAGGAAAAAAATCATCCATTAAAGACCATTAGTTAGGCTTTCAGCAAATTTGTTCATATTGATGATTTCTTTATTGTGCTGAGAAATAATAAGGATTAACCTAGAGTTTTATACCCAGCAAGATTTTTTTCTGCTGTGTAGGTGAAATGACATTTCAGACAAAGAGATCCTGAAGTAACTTTGAAAGGAAAAATGAAAAAGAAGGAAAATAATTCCAGAAGGGAGATCTGAGTTTCAGAATACAATAGTGAACAAAGAAATTGGTAAAGGTATAGGAAAATGCAAGGAAATATTGACAATACATGTAAAACAGTATGCTGATGATGTCTAATTTGTCGGGAAATGTGTTTTTAAAAAAGGCAGATCATGGACCTAAATTATTTCCAGAGTGTTGCAAATACAGGGTCACTTTTCAATCAAAAATCGCTAGACATACAATGAGAAGGAAATGCGAATAAAAATGAGCTAAAGACAACAAACAGCCACATGACTTACCTGATGGAGTTATCAGACACGAGCTTTAAAGTAACTATATTTTTGTATAGGTGCAAGATGTAGAATTTCAGCAGAGAACTATAAAAAATAAACTGTAAAAAAGAACCAAATACAAATTCTAGAACTGAAAATACAATTGGAATTAAGGCTCAATGGATGGGTTTAACAACAGTTTAGACATATTTGAATGGTGAATTAAGGAGCTAGAACAGGGATTAGTAAACGTTGTCTGCAAAGAGCCAGATAGTAATTTTTTTAGGGTTTATAGTCTACACAGTCTTGTTACACCTGTTCAAGTCTGCGGTTATAGCAAGAAAGCAGCCATCGACCATGCATAAATGAATGCTGTGGCTGTGTCCCAGTAAAATACTTGATTTGCAAAAGCAGATGATGGTCTGGATTGTGCTGACTTCTGAACTAGAAGATAGATTCGAAGAGAATATCAAAATCAGGAATGAAGAGACACGGATGCGCAACTTTTGCAAAGGAAAATCATTTCTAATTTCTTTTTTTTTTTGAGATGGATTCTCATTCTGTCGCCCAGGCTGGAGTGCAGTAGCGCGATCTCGGCTCACTGCAACCTCAGCCTCCCGAGTTCAAGCGATTCTCCTGCCTCAGCCTCCCGAGTAGCTGGGACTACAGGCGCGAGCCACCACATCCGGCTAATTTTTTGTAGTTTTAGTAGAGATAGGGTTTCACCATGTTGGCCAGGATGGTCTCGATCTCCTGACCTCATGACCCACCCACCTTGGCCTCCAAAAGTGCTGGGATTACAGGCGTGAGCCACTGTGCCTGGCTCTAGTTCTTTTTTATTCACTAAGATGCCATAGATTCTTTCAGTGTTTCCACCAGAATGGTGATTGTTTTTATTAAAAAAAGGAACAATTGTCTTGATTTTCAGACCATGCATGGAATTTTGGAGAAAAGCAAAGTTTGCAAAGATATGACAGTAAAGTATGATTCAAGACTTCGGGAAAGGGTAAGTAACTTATTTACATATTATTCTTTACCATAAATTATCAGTAAGCCACCGCAGTTTGTCACTTGGCTAAAAGTTAAATGCATTTCTGCTAGGGATTTTCAATCAGTGAAAATATTTAAGAATCTACCATATGACAGTCACTGTTACATGCCCTCATATATAGCATCTTATTATTAAAATCAAGCAAGATAAGCATCTTAAGGTATAAAAGAAGGCACACTCATAAGAACTTAACACAGTATAGAAGAGTTTAAAGGTGAAAAATACGGATATTGCATAATTTATGTAACCTAGCTACTGCTGATGGACAGCTAGGTTTTCACTAGATTCCCGCTGATGTAAATAATGTTAAACTAAACATCTTTGTAGTTAATTCATTGTAGACCTGTGTATTTCTAGAAATGGACATCAGTGAGTGTGTACTTTTTTTAAGGCTTTTATATACATATTGCCAAGTTGCTTTCCAGAAAACCTGTGCCAATTTATAGTCCCATGAATGACCTAGGAGAAAGTTTTGTTTTTTTACACCAACAATTGGTATTATTAGACTCTGTGGTTTCCCAGTTTAATAGCTTAAGAATGGTGCCATGTGGCTGGCATGGTGGCCTGTCATCTCAGCACTTTGGGAGGCTGAGGTGGGCAGATCACTTGAGTTCCGGAGATTGAGACCATCCTGGCTAACATGGTAAAACGCCATCTTTACTAAAAATACAAAAAATTAGCCAGGTGTGGTGGCACGTGCCTGTAGTCCCAGCTACTCAGGAGGCTGAGGCAGGAGAATCGTTTGAACCCGGGAGGCGGAGGTTGCAGTGAGCTGAGATCGCACCACAGCACTCCAGCCTGGGTGACAGAGCGAGACTCTGTCTCAAAAAAAAAAAAGGAAAAAAAAAGAAATAGATCTCTCATGTTAATGTCTTAAAACTCAACTTCCTTATAACTATGGTGATATATTTATTTAGCTATTTCATAGTGCTGTCATTGGGATCAAATGGGATAATATATGTGGATGGGAGGTGGCTGAGTTGGTACCTTTTGCATGTTAATCTCTAGTCCTACAATCTGTGCAAATCTCTGTATTTATGTGTTCAATAAATTCCCACCATCTACTTAAGATTGCTTAGCAAGTTATTTTAAAATAACCCGTTTGGACATAGTGTGCAACTCAATATTTCAATTATATTTTCTAAGGTTCATGGCCCTCTACCGAGGACATTCTCATTATCAGTTCAGAGGAGATACAATAAATGAAGTGGAGGAGATTTAGCTTATTCCTGAGATGAATGTTCTAAATTTGCCATAAACATAAACTTAATTGTTATATTGCAGTCTCCTTTGAGAAACATGTTATCTATTGGATTATTTCAGAAATACGGGGTTGTAGAAGGCAAAGCGCTAAGTGAGCTGAGGGCCATGGCCAAAGCAGCCAGGGAGGAGTGCCCTGTGTTTACACCGCCCGGAGGAGAGACGCTGGACCAGGTATGTGGCACTGCTGATGTCAGAGTGGTTGAATTAAGACTCATAAATGAGATGTTTTGGAATTTTAGCTAAGTAGTTTGAAAGTTGCTTGGTTCATTCTCTTTTCCTTTTTAAATTATCTATTTACTTAGCAAATTATTCTTTTCTATTTAAAATCTTATTTATTTTTCAGTTGCCTTTGTCATTACTGATAATGGACTTAAGGAAAGGTGTTATTGGATGGTACTTCTAAAAAAGACCTTTGAATATGAAGCAGTGGCTTAGTGGTGGGAGTGGAGTTTAAAGAGGGTGATTGGCAAGTCACTCGAGGTGAAATAACTCAAAACATGAAGTCTTCAGGCCTCCGCTGCCGCCTCAGCTCTGTTCGTGATGGCATCCCTGTGCTTGCATTTCTTCTCTGCTGCCTCCCCAGCTCGGTTCATGATGGCAGCCCTGTGCTTGCATTTCTTCCTCCGTTGCCGCCTCAGCTCGGTTCATGATGGCAGCCCTGTGCTTGCATTTCTTCCTCTGCTGCCTCCTCAGCTCTGTTCCTGATGGCATCCCTGTGCTTGCATTTCTTCCTCCACTGCCTCCTCAGCTCGGTTCATGATGGCAGCCCTGTGCTTGCATTTCTTCAGGGTTCTGCTTTGAATTGCATTATTGGTGATTCCCCCAACCCACCACCACCTCCTTAATCTTTATCTTAATTTTCTTGAAAATACATTACTTTAGTAAGGGAAGGATTTGTTGCTGCTGTTGTTCCAGTGGCACTGAAGCGCCAGAGACAGCTTCCTGTTAGCACTGTTTTATGAGTTTCTGTTGGCTTGTAGGTTTCCCTAACTAGACCGTGAGTGCTTTGAAGTCAGGAATTGGGAATTGTATCTTCTTCATCTTGGTCTGCATGGTGCTTTCATAGTTCCAGAAATGTGGTGGATACTTATATACATATATATGTCCCTGAAACTACTGATTGAAGGAATAGAAATGTAGATTGAGATTCTTCTGTTTGTGTAGTACTTGGCATTCAATATTAGAAAAAAATCCAGTCAGTTATGTTCTATGTTAACATTTTAAGGAAATCATTAATGGCACTTTATTTTGACTTTTATTTCTTTTCTTGTAGGTGAAAATGCGTGGAATAGACTTTTTTGAATTTCTTTGTCAGCTAATCCTGAAAGAAGCAGATCAAAAAGAACAGTTTTCCCAAGGATCTCCAGGCAACTGTCTGGAAACTTCTTTGGCAGAGATATTTCCTTTAGGAAAAAATCGCAGCTCTGAAGTTAATTCAGACAGTGGTGTTCCAGGATTAGCAGCCAGTGTCTTAGTTGTGAGTCACGGTGCTTACATGAGAAGTCTGTTTGATTATTTTCTGACTGACCTTAAGTGTTCCTTACCAGCCACTCTGCGCAGATCCGAAGTTATGTCAGTTACTCCCAATACAGGGATGAGTCTCTTTATCATAAACTTTGAGGAAGGAAGAGAAGTTAAACCAACGGTTCAGTGTATTTGTATGAACCTACAGGATCATCTAAATGGACTGACTGAAACTCGCTAAGGTTAAATCTGCATCAAAATTTAACCATTTTGAGCCTCGGAAGAGAGTGCCATTGGCTTTATTTACCTCTCTCTCCTCTGCTAGTGCTGATTTGGAAACAGTTAAAAGCCAATTTTTAGCTCAAATGGAATCATAGCCACATAAAACTTTAACGGACAACTATATAGAATTAACTTATTTTGTCTAAGTACAGTTGTCGTTTTCCAGAATAATTTTACCAGCCTGCTATGTGTCATCTCTGGATTGCACATGGATGATGAAAGAACTCAGTATTGAAAGTTGGGGGATTAGTAACCTCGTTAACAACGGTTTCTTTTTCATTTTAGCCTGTTCTAATGGCTGTTGGTAAGATACTGGTTTTTTTTAGTATCTCATCCAGTGCTTGGAAGAAAGAATGGTTTATAATTCCCAATACATGTTTATATTGACTATGTGTTGTATTTTTAAAATCCTTTAAATAAAAAATCCTTACAAGTTTATGTAAAGCAAAATAACACTAACATGTTTTACATATAAATCAACTGTTGGAATATTTTATTCTAGAGGGCTTGAAATGTGGATGAATACAGATTATGATTACAGAATGGTCTGGGGGAAGAAGTTAAAACATTTGATTTAAATACAAGAAAGAAGGAATCTTGGAGCAGAAGATAAAAGAACAGCCTTTTCTAAACAATACCTTGCAAAAGTCAAGTCAGTGGAAACCAGGAAAGCCAAAAAAAAAACGAAGAATATCCACTTGCTTCTTATCTAACCTATAGGCTGAAGAATTTCCAGTTTGAGGAAGGCTCTAAAGAAAGTAAACAGTTAACAGTACACCACACAGTAATCTCAGAATAAAAGAGGGACCTTCTTTGTAAAGAATGGTGCTCTAGGCCGGGCTCAGTGACTCACACCTGTAATCCCAGCACTTTGGGAGGCTGAGGCGGACGGATCACAAGGTCAGGAGTTCAAGATCAGCCTGGCCAACATGGTGAAACCCTGTCTCTACTAAAAATACAAAAATTAGCCAGGCGTGGTGGCAGGCGCCTGTAATCCCAGCTACTTGGGAGGTTGAGGCTGGAGAATCGCTTGAACCCGGGAGGCGGAGGTTGCAGTGAGCCGAGATCGCACCGCTTCACTCCAGCCTGGGTGACAGAGGGGATGACAGAGGGTTCTGTGGGGGTGGGGAGTGGAGGTGGGTAGCGGGGTAGAATGGTTATTTTATGGCAGGTATAGGTGAGGTTGCCTCTTCTTTCCACCAGATGGCACTGGAGAAAAGGGATTTTGATTAACTTAATTTTATACACAAGATTGGTCTTTGAGAAATCTTTATCTAAATGAAGAAACTGTTTTACATGTAGTTCGCTTTTAAGTCACCATGTTGCTAAATGCTGTGAGTCTCAATTTTAAGGAGGATTAATACTAAAGTTGTCAGGTAAGGCTATAATCACATATAGTCAAAATTTACTTTGACATCATTTTAAATCATATGTAAAATTCAGTATTATATTGTTCTTAGTGTGTCTAGCGCTACCAGTTTTCTACCAGTATTGAAACAGGGCACGTATTTGAGCATCAGAGGAAGTATACTGTAAATAAATATTTGAAAAATAAGCAAAAAGGACAGATAATAATTATCTCCATTCCCACCATACTGAAGTAATCTTTCCATTTTTTTTTAAAAAGAAACAAAACATAGAGATAAAAGTAGAGTTTTCTTTAACCAGTTCTCACAGTCCTGTTGCCTCCAGAGGCAGCCACTGCAGTGAGTCTGTGTATATGTTTATCTGTTCCTTACATTTTTACCTAGTGTCTGGAAGGAGATGGTATCATTTTGGTGCTTTAAAAATAAATATCAAGCCATCTGTGTTCTTTATTTTTACTTATATCTTGGAGGCATCTCTGTGTTGATATATATAGATCAGTTAATTATAACCACTGTATTCTATTAAATATAGCACATTTTTGTTTATTCTATTAGCAGGCATTTAGGTATACTCTTTTTTGAGACACAGTCTCTCTCTGTTGCCTAGGCTGGAGTGCAATGGCGTGATCTTGGCTCACTGAAACCTCCGCCTCTTGGATTCAACCAATTCTTGTGCCTCAGCCTCCTGAGTAGCTACAGGCATGCACCACCACGCCTGGCCTGGTTTTTTTTTTTTTTTTTTTAGTAGAGACGGGGTTTCGCCAGGTTGGCCAGGCTGGTCTTAAACTTCTCACCTCAGGTGGTCCACCTGCCTTGGCCTCCCAAAGTGCTGGAATTGTAGGCATGAGCCACCGTGCCTGGCCTATGATGCATTTTTTTTTTTATATGTGTTCTCAATTTTTAAGACAAACCAATATACCTTATCCTTTTTGGGTTGTTTTTGGTGTGTATCTTTAAGAAGACTTCTCTACCGTGAGGTCATACAGTAATCTCTCCTTATAGTTTTTGAGAACTTCTGAATGTCAAATCTTGAACTTAAACTTTGCTTTTTATAGTATAATGTAAGAATTTAATTTTTTTTTCATGTGGTTGAAACAGTTATCCCAACACCATTATAAAGACTGTACTTTCTTGGCCGGGAGTGGTGGCTCAAGCCTGTAATCACAGCACTTTGGGAGGCCGAGACGGGCGGATCACGAGGTCAGGAGATCGAGACCATCCTGGCTAACACGGTGAAACCCCGTCTCTACTAAAAATACAAAAAACTAGCCAGGCGAGGTGGTGGGCCCCTGTAGTCCCAGCTACTCGGGAGGCTGAGGCAGGAGAATGGCGTAAACCCGGGAGGCGGAGCTTGCAGTGAGCTGAGATCCGGCCACTGCACTCCAGCCTGGGCGACAGAGCGAGACTCCGTCTCAAAAAAAAAAAAGACTGTAGTTTCCCAATTGGTTTGTGATGTGTGCTCTTAGGCCTCACACACCCTCATTTGCTAAGAGTCTGTGACTCTGTTCTATTTTAGTTATCTATGTATTCCCTTATTAGTGTCATACTTAGTGACTGTGGCTTTGCAGCTGAGTATCTTGAAGGGTGGATACTTCCTCTTGTTCATTTTTAAAGTTGTCTTAACTATTTGTGCACTTTTATTCCATGTAAATTTTGGAATTAATTGGTTGATTTGCAGAAAAATTGTGTTACAAATTTTATTGGAGTCACATGCGTCTCTTCATTTACGTAGTTATTCAATACTTATTTTTTGAGCATGGCACACACTTGCCAGGCTATTTTAAGAACTATTACAACTGTGATAAAGCTGTGAATATGTAGCAAGGAACCAAAACACAAAGTCTCTATCCTTGTGGAACTTTTGTTCTGTCAGAGAAGACAGTGTGTTGGCTCACATTGTGGTCAGTGCTGTTGAGCAAAATAGGGCAGAGTAAGGGGGATGGAGACTGGCGGGAGGAATGCTGCTTTATCCAGGATGGGCAGGGAGGACTCGATGATGTCTGTACTGAAGGAAGGAAGATCTGCTGCTCTGGGGAGAGGAGCAGCATGGAAGGAGTAGAGTGCAGAGGCCATGAGGAGGGATCAGGCTTGACTCCTTTGAGCAAGGGGAATGGGAGAGTGATGGGAGAAGAGGACAGGCCACATGACCTGGTGGCCTGTGCTGAGGCTTTGGGCTTTCACTCAAGTGAGATGAGATGCCATGGGCCAATTTGGGCAGAGTGATGTGATCAGACTTGTTTCAGTAGGACCACCCTGCTTGCAATGTGGAGAGCAGGCTGTAGGGGGTGCTATAGGAGCACAAGGCTGGAGGCAGGGAAGATGGCAGCACTGGCTGTTGGGCCATTTGAAGAAGCAAGGACAGGGATGTTGGCAGGGACCAGGCCAGAGTGCCTCCAATGGCTGACCAAGGAGCCTGCACATTGAATTTCTAGGTTAGCTTAGGATTTGTCATCCTCCCATCTGTGAATGTCATAGAGCTCTCACTTTGCCTGAGTCTTTTATCCAATGAAGGTTTATTTGTAATATTTTCCCTGGTTTTTGTTTGTTTTTAAACAAACGAATTTTTTAAGAGACTTAATTTTGTAAGAGAAACTTCAGTTTCCCAGCAAAAGTGAGAGGAAGATACAAAGATTTCCCATCTGTCCCCTGCCCCCACACATGCATAAGTTCTCCCACTGCCAACATCCCCCACCAGACTAGTGCATTGGTCACCATTGGTGAGCCCACACTGACACATCAACCTCACCTGAAATCCATAGTTTACATTAGGGTTCACTCTTGGCGTGGCATGATCTGTGGGTTTGGACAAATGTATGAAGACATGTATTCCGCCGTCATAGTATCATGCAGAGTATTTTCACCGCTCTAAAAGTCCTCTGTGTTCCACCCACTCATCTTTCCCCACTTGTCTTGCCTGTTTCTGTTAGGTTTAGTCCGAGGCCTAGCAGAGGGAATGGGCAGAAGTTTCCAGTTCCAGGCTTCACCCCAGGCTCACAGCTTCAAGCATAGCCTGTTGCTTAGACTCCCTTGCACCTGGAGTCGAAACCATGGCTCCCATTCACCTGCCTCTTATTTTCCTGTCCTTCCCACTCCTACTATTCATCTCCATTTTTGGATGAGGATTCTCCTTTATTTCGTTTTAACTAAAAACCTGTTTTAGCTAGCATCTTTATTCTAACCAACATCTTTAAATGCTATGTGTCATACTCAGCAAAGACATGCTCATATTAGGGGAAGCCCATAAAGTAAGATGTCCCTGAGAGAACAGTGCATCTCACACTCATTCCATGGCTTAGGCTTATGCAGGAAGTGCAGTATTTGGCCATATCACTTAAGTAAAGATGCTTATATTTTGTATACTTGTATGCATATTACATTTACAAGTAGTTAAATTCGTGTAAGTTAAATGGTTCTATTATATGTCTTCGCTATATTAAGGCCAGTCACAACTTAATTGAAATGGATCATCCTAGGTGAATCCACCGGGCGCAATTATCAGCCCCATTAAGCACAGACACAGGAGATGCAAAGGAAAGAAGTGTTCAGTAGAGCGGGGGTGCCGTGCTGAGTGCCTGCTGTCAGACGGAGCACTCACCAGTTTGGAAATTAAATGAGGCTCCTAGAAAACATCCTTGTTTTATGTAAATGCTGCTTTTTACCCCTCTTTCTTTGGGCCCCATCAATTTGGAAGTACAGCTTTCAGATTGAAATAGATGTCAGTTCTTTTGTCTTCAAACAAGTTGCTCAAGTAGGTCATCATGACAGGTAACTACCAGTGCTTTAAAAACTTCAGGATTTCCCCCCACAGTTCTCAATCGCTTGGTTCATTGTTCAGCAGTATGGCCTAAGGGGGTGATTTGTTCATTGATAAGTGACAGGGCAGGGACACTGGAAAGATCTATTGTCAGAAGGCCTGGATTCAAGTTCAAGGCCTGGTTCTTAGTCATTTTGTGACTAAGCAACTGTCTTTAAATCGCTGAGCTGGCCGGGTGCGGTGGCTGACGCCCGTAATCCCAGCACTTTGGGAGGCCTAGGCAGGCAGATCATGAGGTCAGGAGATCGAGACCATCCTGGCTAACAGTGAAACCCCGTCTCTACTAAAAATAGAAAAAATTAGCTGGGCATGGTGGCAGGTGCCTGTAGTCCCAGCTACTCGGGAGCCTGAGGCAGGAGAATGGTGTGAACCTGGGAGGGGAGCTTGCAGTGAGCCAAGATCGTGCCACTGCACTCCCGCCTGGGCGATGGAGCAAGACTCCGTCTCAAAAAAAAAAAAAAAAAAAAAAAAAAGAAGAAGAAAAACAACACTGAGCTACTGTATCCTCATAGAGAATAATTACAGAAACGTGTACGTGCATGTGTTTTGGTAATCTTTTATTTTGGAGTTATCAAACCTACAGAAAAGTTGCAAGAACAGTAGAAGGAATGGCTATATACTCTTCACACTTATTCACCACTTGCTTACATGTTGTCCCACTTGCTTTGCCATTTTTTTTCTCTCCCTCTGTTTTCCCCTGAAACATTGGAGAGTAACTTTGAGTCCTCATACTCTTCCCCTACAAAATTTCACTGTGTGTTTCCTGAGATCAAGGATGTTCTTATATATAACCCAGAATAAATATCAGAGTCAGGAAATTTGACATTGATATTGCCTATTAGCTAATCCAAAGACCATATTTAAATTCTGTCAATTATTTTGTTGATGTACCTGTGGGGTTTTTTTTTTTTTTTCCCTGAATCAATCCAGTCAATCAGGACTGTGTGTTGTGTTGCATTTAGTTGTCATGTGTCTTCATGTCCTTCCATCTACTCCTTTGCCTTCCTTTGCTCTTCTTTTTTCTGCCACCATCTGTCTAACCAGATGAACTCTGTCTTTCTTGACCTTGTTACTTTTTAAAAAATAGGTGAGTTCTTATGTTTTTTTCCTGATGTACCCTCATTATTAGATTTGGATTGTATACTTTTGTCAGAAGCAGCCCAGAAAGGATGTGTCCTTGGTCATGTCAGGAGGGACAAAATGTTATATCAATATATCTGGTTCCTCATTAAACTTGCAACTATTCTTTTAGCCTTTATTATTTATTTTCTGACTCTTTTTTTTAAAAAATTTTTTCATTTAGCCAACTCACACCATGACTCTACTTTTGCTTCTGTATTAGTTGGCATTCTGTACTAAGAGAGCTCTCCCTTCTTGCTTGCTTATTTATGTCGGTATGAACTCAGAAGTTCTTATTCAGGGGCTTATACTACAGTACTCTTAGTATTTTATGGTTACACAGTCCCAACTTTGTCCTGTGGGAACCCTTTCAGGCTGGCTCTTATGTTCTGGTGACATAATCTCATCATTCTTTAAGTACTTTCTTTCTGGTATTAACAGTATGCTCCAGACTCATTCTTCCCAAACCCCAGCCCCAGAATCAGCTTTTTCTCTAAAGAGCCCTGGTTCTTTGGAAATGAAATGAAAGACACCTGGTATACATGGTATTTAGAAACCAAGATCTGGGTGCTGGGGTGCTCATTACTAATTGTGCCTTTTAAAAAAATTACTGCATTGAATTCCAATGCGTAAATATACAACAGTTTGTTTATTCTTCTATTGATGAACACAAGGACCATTTCTAGTTTGGAGCTATTATGAATAAAGCTGCTATAAATATTTTTACAAGTCTTTTTGTGGACATATGTTTTCATTTCTCTTGGGTAAATAATCTAGGAGTGGAATTGCTGAGTTACAGGTTATATGTTGGTATATGTTTAGTTTTATAAGAAACTTGCCAGATCTTTTTCCATGGTGGTTGTACCATTTCATGCTTATCAACAATGAGTTCTAGGTGCTTCACACCCTTGCCAACATTTGTTATCATTTTTAAAAATTTTAGCCATTCTGATTGTTGTATGGTAGTATATCACTGCAATTTTAACTGATGATATGGAATGCTTTTTAATGTACAGTTCTTATTGATCATTCAGCTTTCTTTGTGAAATGTGTATTAAAATCTTATCCATTAAAAAAATGGTGTCATCTTTTTATTTTTGAGTTGTAGGAGTTCTTTATATGTTTTGGGTATACAAGTTCTTTGCTGTCTGTGTGTGTGTGTGTGTGTGTGTGTGTACACATGTATCTGCATATATTATATATAATTTCATTCCAGGCTATATATTTATTATAAAATATAATTTTATTCTACCATTTATCAGATTTTTTAAGTTGTTGATTTTCATAAGACTGATTTACCATTGTGTTTGTTTTATGATCATTGCTTGCTTTATCTAAGAAATTTTTGTCTATCCCCTGGTCGTGGAAACTGTTTTCTTCTAGAAGATTTGTGATTTATAAGTTTTATATTTAGGTCTTGATCCATCTGGAATTTTTGTGTATGGTGTGAGGTAGCAGGTTGAGGCTTATGGTTGTTTACCTGGATATCAAATTGTTCTAGTAGCATTTGTTGAAAAGACTTTTCTTTTCCCTTGAATTTATTTGGTTCTTTTGTCATAAGTCAACATATTGTGTAAGTGTTGATGTATTGATGGGCTCCTTATTTTATTCCATTTACCTTTTTGTGTATCCATATGCAAATATCACATTGTCCTGATTATTCTACATTCATAGCAAGTCTTGAAATCAAGTGTATAAGTCACCTATGTACTTGTTCTTTTTCAGGGTTGTTTTGGCTCATTGCAGGTCCTTTGTATTTCCACGTAAATTTTTAAAAAGTAGACTTTTTAGAGCAGTTTTTAGGTTTATGAAAAATTGAGACAATATGCAGAGTTCCCATACACCTGCATCCAGTGTCGTCTGTTATTAACATCTTACGTTAATAAATTGATATTGACACATTATTAACCAAAGTCCATAGTTTATTCAGTTTTCCTTAGTTTTCACCTAACAGCATGTTTCTATTCCAGAATCCCATCCAGGATATCACATTACATTTAGTTTTCATGTCGTCTTAGGTTCCTCGTGTGTGTGTGTGTGTGTGTGTGTGTGTGTGTATACACATTTCATTACCCTTGCTTTTTTAATGTGGAAAATATACATAACAGAATTTACCAAATCAACTATTTTTAAGTAGACAGTTCCGTGTCATTAGATACATTCACATCGTTGTGCACCTACCGTTGCTTTTTTAAAAAATTGACAGATAATTGTACATATTTATGGGGTATAGAGTGATATTTTGATAACTGTATACAACATGTAGTGATCAAATTAGGGTAATTGGCATATCCATCACCTCAAATGTTGCTCATTTCTTTGTGTTGGAACATTCAAAATCCTCTTTTCTAGCTATTTGAAAATGTACAATAAAGTATTGCTAACCATAGTCACCACACAGTGCGATAGAACACTAGAATTTATTCCTTCTATCTCACTATAGTTTGGTGCCCATTGATCAGCCTCTTCCCATCCGTCTTCTCCCCTTTCCAGCCCCTGACTATTCTTCTGTTGGATCAACTTTGTTCGCTCCCACATATGAGCGAGATCGTGCAGTGTTTGTCTTTCTGTGCTTAGACTCCTCTTGGCTGTTAACAGTTGCTCAGACTTTGTTTTTTTTAATGACCCTGGGAGTTTGAGAAGTGCTAGTCGGGTGTTTTGTAGGATGACTCTGTTGGAATTTGTCTGATATTTTTCTCATCATTAGACTGGGGTTATTGAAAAGTAAAGTCCTTCCCTTCCCTTCCCTTCCCTTCCCTCCCCTCTCATCCAGTCCCCTCCGCTCCCCTCCCCTCTCCTCCCCTCCCCTCCCCTCCCTTCCCTTCCCTTTTAGTTTTGCCCTTGTCGCCCAGGCTGGAGTACAGTGGCACGATCTCGGCTCACAACTGCAACGTCTACCTCTTGGGTTCAAGTGATTCTCCTGCCTCAACCTCCCAAGTAGCTGGGATTACAGGCATGCACCACCACCCAGCTAATTTTGTATTTTTAGTAGCGATGGTGTTTCTCCATGTTGGTGAGGCTAGTCTTAAACTCCTGACCTCAGGTGATCCACCTGCCTCAGCCTCCCAAAGTGCTGGGATTACAGGCGTGAGCCACTGCACCCGCCTGTAAAGTTCCATTTTCATTACATCATATCAAGGGTAGATGCTATAAATACGACTTGTTTCATTTGATTGTTGATGTTGACTTTGATCACTTGGCTAAAGTAGTGTTTGTC
Organism: Theropithecus gelada; assembly: GCF_003255815.1. Taxonomy (NCBI): domain Eukaryota; kingdom Metazoa; phylum Chordata; class Mammalia; order Primates; family Cercopithecidae; genus Theropithecus; species Theropithecus gelada. The sequence goes on along the minus strand of NC_037679.1, from coordinate 100,344,961 downwards.
ATGTTTCTCCCTTGTAAAGCTATTCTTTTTTTCTGTCTTTCCATACAGTACTTGTGGAAGAAAGTCAGGAAGTCACTGTACACGCAAGGAGTAGGGATTTGTGATCTTTCTTTTTGAGGAGGGTGTATCTAGAAGTTATTTGGAATTCTTCATGCGATTTTCATGATGTTTTTTTTTTTTTTTTTTTTTTTGAGACGGAGTCTTGCTCTGTCCCCCAGGCTGGAGTGCAGTGGCGCGATCTCGGCTCACTGCAAGCGCCGCCTCCCGGGTTTACGCCATTCTCCTGTCTCAGCCTCCCGAGTAGCTGGGACTACAGGCGCCCGCCACCTCGCCCGGCTAGTTTTTTGTATTTTTAGTAGAGACGGGGTTTCACCGTGTTAGCCAGGATAGTCTCGATCTCCTGACCTTGTGATCCGCCCGCCTCGGCCTCCCAAAGTGCTGGGATTACAGGCTTGAGCCACCGCGCCCGGCTGATGTTTTTTCTTATTATCTTATTTATGTATTTATTTATTCAATCATTTATATCATTTCGGACTTGTGAATAGTTATTTTATACTTTGGGTTATAATCCCATGCTACCTTTTGTTGTTGTTTCTCAGATTGCTCCAGGTTTAGCCATTGGGAGCTCTTTCAGTTGGCTCTTGTGTTCCTTTGAAATACCCCCATCAACTTGGCTTGTTTTTATTGTTGTTGCTGTTGTTTTAACACAGATGTACTTTCTGTCAGTACTAGACACTCCAGGCTCCTCTTGCATATTTTGTGTCCCATTCCTAGAACCAGCCATTTCTTCAAGGCGCTGTGGTTCCTTTTATTAGAGAACAGTTTTAAGAAACCAAGACGGGAGCTAGGTGTGCTCGTTGAGGTGTTGTTTCTTTAGGCCCTCTCAGCTAACAGAGCAAGGAAATACATGTGTGTATACTAATCCACGTATGTATACGTAGCTATAAATATTTCTGTATGTGACCATCTGTATTCATCAATGTAATGCTTATGTGCAGTTCCTTTTGGCCGTTAGTCTTGGAGACTTCACTCATTTCCAAAATTACTTAGGTCAGTCAGCATCTTTCCACACCACCCCAGTGAGGTGGTTTTATACACGTGTAATATAGTTAGATTACCTTGTTCCATATACATTTTTAAGTCAGCTTGTTCATTTCTATTTTAAAAAGGCTGCTGAGAATGTACTTGTGGAATAATTGACATTTTAACAAGACTGAGTCCTCCAAATCAGTATCTCTCTCGATATAACGAATTTTTCTCATGGGTGTTTTGTAATATTTATGTATGACATTAAATTCGTCCCTAATTATTTTATGTTTTTGTTTATTCCTATTTTATGCTTACGACCCTGTTATAAATTGAATTTTTACATTTTAATTTACTTTTCAGTGTTTGCTGCTGGTATATAATTTTGTGTGTGTGTGTGTGTGTGTGTGTGTGTGTGTGTAGCTAAATTTACATGTTATTTTTAGCTGTAGTTGAGTTCTGGTAATTGCTTTGTGGATACCCTAGGACTTTCTACGTAGACAATCATGTCCTCCCAAAGTAGAGACGTTTTTGTATCTATATGCCATTTGTTTCTTGCCTTATCGCACTGCCTAAGACCTCCAGCAGAATTAAATAAAAGTACAAGTTGAGCATCCCTAATTCAAAAGTTTGAAATCCTAAATGCTCCCAAATTCAAAACTTTTTGAGCACTGACATGAGACAGTGATACCTTTGCTTTCTGATGGTTTAATGTATACAAACTTTGTTTCATGAACAAAATTATTCAAAATATTGTACAAAATTACCATCAGATATAAGGTACATATGAAATGTAAATGAATTTCATGTTTAGACTTGGATTGCATCCCTAAGAATATCTCATTATGTATTTATAAAATCTGAAAAAGTAAAAAATGCAAAATGCTTTTGGTTCCAAGCATTTTAGAAAAGGGAAACTCAATCCACAATGAAAGAAAACATTTTTGCTTATTCCTAATTTCAGATCAGGCTGTGAGGCTGTCTTAAGATACGATGTTCACTGTAGGTTTTTCCTAGATGTATTTTATCAGGTGGAGAAAGTTCTCTGACAGTCCTAGTTTGCTGAGAGTTTTTGTCATAAATAAATATTAAACTTTGTCTAATTTTTCCTGTGTCTATTGAACTGATACTATTTTTCTTCTTTATTTCATTAATATCTTGAATTACATTTTAAAATGTTAAATCAATCTTTCATACTATTTGGAATGAACTCGCATTATTAAAATTTTTATATATTGTTGGATTTGGTTTGCTCTATTTTGTTAAATATTTTTGTATCTGTGTTCACAAAGATTTTTAATTTGTAGTTTTTTTTTTTGTTTTTTTTTTTTTGTCATTTCTTTGCCACATTTGGAAGTCAAAGTTGTTTTGTCATTATATAACAGGTTAAGAGGTGATAATGCTCTGGAAAATTTTGGGTAGGATTGGCTGAAATGTTTAGTAGAATTTGCTGCTGAAACTATCTGAATTTGGAATTTTGTTTATGGGAATTTTTTGATAATTTAACTTTTAAAATAGGAGGTATTCAGATTTTCTGTGTCATCTTGTGTCAGTTTTTATAAATTTAGATTTTTCAAGTACTTTATCTTTCATTGAAATTGTCAAATTTATTGTCACAAAGCTATTTTTAATGTTCACTTATTGTCTTTTTAATTTATTTCGTGATATCCCCCTGCTATTTTTCTTTTTTAAATATTTAAAACGATTTATTTACTTATTTAGTTTTCACTCTATTGCCCAACCTGGAGTACAGTGGCGCGATCTCAGCTCACTGTACCTCTGCCTCCCGAGTTCAAGCGATTCTCCAGTCTCAGCCTCCCAAGTAGCTGGGACTACAGGTGCCTGCCAGCATGCCTGGCTAATTTTTATAATTTTAGTGGAGACAGGGTTTCACCATGTTGACCAGCCTGGTCTCGAATTCTTGGTCTCAAGTGATCCACCCGCTTCAGCCTCCCAAAGTGCTGGGTTATTCAGGTGTGAGCCACCACACCCGCCCCCCTCTGTCATTTTTCATACTAGTATTTTGTATTTTCTCTTTTCCTTAATATTCTTGGCAAATAATTTTTCAGTTCTATTAATTTTTTCTTGAAACCAACCTTTCTGTTGTCTCTTTTCTAATTCATTGATTTCTGTTCTTATATCCTCTGTCTACTTATTTGGGACCTCATTTGTTTTTTTATGTCCTCCTAGAGTCTTAATGAATAATCTTAGATTGATTTTAACCTTCTCTCTTTTTATATATAAGTTTTTAAATTATAGAGCTTTTCTAAGCACTGCTTTAGCTGTGTATCATAAAGTTTGGTATGTTATATTTTTATTGTCATTTAGTTAGATGTACTTTCTAATTTTATTTTTGATTTGCTCTTTGATTCATGTATTATTTATAAATGTACTATTTGATTGAAAATATTTGGGGATTTTTTTCAAATAGCTTGGTCATTTCCAATTTAATGGCAGGAGAGAATATTCTGTAAGATTTTGAAATTTTCAGTGAATTGAGACTTCTCAGCCAAGCATATAATCTATTTTGATGACTGTTTAATTTGTACTCAGAAAGAGAATGTATTCTGTAGTTGTTGGATTTCGTGGTCTACACATGTCAACTAAATGAAGTTAGTTAATAATGTTGTTCAGATATCTGTATCCTCACTAATTTTTTGTGTATTTGCTTAATCAATTACTGAGAGAGGGGTGTTCACATTTCTAAGATTTGGACTTGTCTATTTTTTCAGTTTTGTCAGTTTTCTTCATGTATTTTATTGCTTTGTTTTTAGGGACATGAGTTGTTAGGAGTTTTATGTCTTCCTGATGAATTAGCCCATTTATTATTATGAATTGTTCCTCTATTTATGCAGTATTCCTTCACTTGAAGCCTATTCTCTATGATATTAATATAGTAAGTTCATATTTTTTATATTGAATGTCTTCACTATATATCTTTCCACTCTTTAAGTGTGTGTTTTGTACAAAACATATAGTTGGGTATTTTTTTTAATCCAGCTTGACCATTCCTGTTTTTAGTTATAGTGTTTGGCCCATTTACATTTAATGTAACTATTGCTATAATTTGGTTTAGTCTGTCATTTTTCTGTTTGTCCCATTTGATTTTTATTCTACTGCTCCTCCTTTTCTTCTCTTCTTTGGAATAATTGAATTTTCTTTAGTATCCTATTTTAATATCTCTATTGACTTTTTACCTACACCTCTTTTAATTATTATTATTTTTAAATTTTTTGTTTTTAGAGACAGGGTCTGACTCTGTCACCAAGTTGAAGTGCAGTGGTATGATCATAGCTCACTGCAACCTCTGCTTCCCAGGCTCAAGTGATTCTCCAGCCTCAGCCTCCTGAGAAGCCAGGACTACAGGTGCATATCACCACTCTTGACTTATTATTGTGATTATTTTAGTGGTTGCTTTAGGGACTACAATATGCATCCTTAATTTATCACAGTCTAGAGTTAATATTGTATGATTTTTACATACAGTGTTATAATCTTGTAACCATATTGTTTCATTTATCCCTCCCATCCTGTGTGGGAGTTTTGCCTTATATATTACATCTATATGTGTTACAAAACCTGCATACAGTGTTATAATTTTTGCCTTAAGCAGTGTCTTAGTGAAATCGGGGAAGAAGGTATACAATATATATAGTTTAAATGTATTCACACATTTAATGATGGTTTTCTTTCTGTAATTCTAAATGTCCATCTGGTGTTACTCCTTTTCAGCATGGCGATAATTTCTCTCCATTTTTATTCCACCTTAATTTTGAAGGATATTTTTGCTGTATGTGTAATTCTGGGTAGGTAGCTTTTTATTTTCTTTCAACCTTTTCAATGCGTCATTCCATTGTTTTCTAGTTTCCATTGTTACGACGAGACATCCACCACTATTATAGCTGGTCCTCTATATATAAAGTGTCATTTGTCTACAGTAGCTTTCAGATTTTCTGTTTATTTTTGATTTTTAACAGTTTGACTACAGTATACGTAATTGTGATCTTTGCATTTGTCTTGCTTGGAGTTTTCTGAGCTTCTTGTATTAGTACACTTGTTTTTAACCAATAATTGGGAAATTTTCAGCCACCATATCTTCACATATTTTTTACTCCCCAATTCTTTATGCTCCTTTTCTTCTGGGACTCAACTTACTCATATATTGGACAGCTTAATAAGGTCTCACAGATCATTGAGGTTCTACTCATTTTTAGAAAACTTATTCTCTGTTAGGTAAGGTAATTTAAATTAGCTTTCTTTATCTTTAGATCATCTTACTAGTTTCTAGTGATAGCATTTTCTCTTGACTGTGCACATGTTTTTTTCCTATTCTCATGTTCAGTTGTTTTATTTTACTGTTACTGATTGTATAGGATACCATGTATTAAGTCTGAATCATGTCCTCTTCTTTTAAAAGGTGTTAAGTTCTATTCTGGCAGTCAGTGAAATTATTGGCAGATCCTTGTAGTTTTGCCAGGATTGGTATAATTCTCTCTTACAGCAAGTCTATTTCAGTTTTGAATTTAGTTTTAGGATATACTCCTTGCCTCTGGGGCTTAGTCTTATAAGAACAGCCTTTTGAGTTCTGAGGCACTCAGTAAGTTCTCTTCACCCAGGTTTGGTTGGATTTGTAACGTGTTTCAACATTGCATAGCCTCTGGTATTGCTCGCTGTCTATCTTCTACTGCTGTAGCAGGCAATCTTTGTGGGACTCACTCTATCTTACCCTGTGCATGTGCTCCCCAGTCTTTGGCCAAGGACCTGTAGTGAATGCTCATGTGCGTATGTAAAGTCTCTCCTTTTCATAGTTCCCTCTGAAAGAAGGAACTCTGGGAACACCAATCTCAGAATGTAGATTCATTCTCTTGGTGTCCTGCTATCAAATCTCACAGGACAGTAACACTGTGTATGTGTTAAGTGCATAGCATTTGGTTTACTGAAATGCTGATGTGGTTGTGTTGGTGTGTAGTTTTCAAATAAAAATTCCCTCTTAAAACACGGCTGGACGCGGGGGCTCACGCCTGTAATCCTAGCATTTCGGGAGGCTGAGACGGGTATATCACAAGGTCAGGAGTTCGAGACCACCCTGGCCAAGATGGTGAAACACTGTCTCTACTAAAATTACAAAAATTAGCCAGGCATGGTGGCAGGCGCCTATAATCCCAGCTACTTGGGAGGCTGAGGCAGGAGAATTGCTTGAACCCGGAGGTTGCAGTGAGCCGAGATCGTGCCACTGCACTCCAGCCTGGGTGACAGAGCAAGACTCCGTCTTAAAAAAAAAAAAAGAAAACAAAACACTTTAGGGTTAGAATCATCAGAAATCCAATATTGATAAAACTTAAATAATTCTGTCCAGATCAATTAAAATTGTTGAGTCTGCTTATGAATGGAAGAAATCTTTGAAAAATTTAAAATTCTAACATATTTTTTTTCAATTTTGCCTTCTCTGGATTTCCCTAATGTTCCCCTCCCATAATCCTTTTTATTCTTATATTCCAATGTGCTTTTAAGTAATACTACAAAGAGAATAAGCTAACAGAAGCTGAGATAAATTTTATTTTTATTTTAAACAGAAGAAAGGAAAAAGGGGGTTACATTTTTATAAATATCTATAAATACAGAAGGATAGGCAAACTTCCAAATAAATAAATAAATATTGCCACATGATGAGGGATATAAGAAATTGTAGGAACTATTATGGCTTTGCCATAAAGAAAACCCCTGATGATCGTGTTGAGTTTGTGAGATTACAGCCAGTTTTCCACCAACATCCTTTTGGGACCTTTCACTGGGGAGCCTCCAATAGCTATTATGCAGGATAATATTTCCAACAGGAAATGAAAACAGAAATATTAAAATATTTGCCATGCGTGGCTATATACTATTATACATAGTTTTACTGTTTCAGAATAGGAATAGGAACCAATCCTTCAACTTCAGCTTAAAACCATCAGGTCAAAACAGTTGCCCAGTGTTTCTCTGATAACTAGAAAGAATAGATCAAAGTATAAGGTTAGTATGTGATGGCAGTGAGAAAAAAAAAAGGTGACTGGGAAGAAGCTGTTGTTGAATTGACTTTGCTTGTTAATATTCTGTCCTTTAGGTGGTCATTTAAAGAGAGGTAGGAAAACGGAGTCCCCTTACGGGAAGAACCGCAGTAAGGGGGTAAGGCTGGGATGAGAGCTGACCGTCAGGCCCACCTGCCTGGTGCTCCTCTGCGCCTCTCCTGCTTGCTCTGGCAAGCTTTGTTTCCTCCAGATAGCACTGGGGCTCCTGGGACTGAAAGCCGACTTCATCTAATGCACCAAGAATTTCCAAGGGGATTGAGACCCAGATGTGTCAGCCTAGGAGTGTTTTAACGAATCCAAGAGCCACCGCTGCTGCAGAGCCCTAGAGACCACAGTCAAGAACCTGACCATGTGGTTGCTTTTTCATAACTTCTGTAACATATCCCCTGATTATTGGATTTCTTTCCCCCTGAGTCCTTGATGCCACTTCATTTAGAGGAAAGCACACGGTTTTTCAGTCCACAGAAAACCTAACCCAGAGCGGCCCCAGTCTCTCAAGGCCCCCTTCTCAGTCACGTTTTTGTAGTTTGTTCAGAATGGATTCCTACTCAACCTGGAAGTACAGCCTTAATTAAATGCCTCTTAGGAGAGTTGGAATTTATTTCCACTTTGAAAAGCAAATCCTAGCAGGGTAGATTTTCATGAACCAATATAAAAGCTATTCCTTAGACCACATTTTCAAAAACCAGAGATGGGGCCAAAAGGTGAGGCTGTATCATGAGTCACTTGGGAACAGAGTGGGGCCATTCTGGGCCCTCTGGCTGTGGCTGCAGAGAGGGAGACAGTGAGACACAGGGTGCTCACCCTGTAGGGAGGCTGAGTTTTCTATTATGATTCCTGCCTCAGTCCAGCAAGCATCAAGTTGACTTGTCAAGTTTTCACCAGCCTACCACCGGTCTTTTGACAGCTCTTCCCCAGAGATGCTCAAGGAAGAACGAAGGCTTGAAAGTAGTGTTTTCACCAACTTGCCCCGTTCAGTTGTTAAGGTTTGCACACTCAAATGCCAGTGGGATCGGGGCATGTAACATAAATGCACAGGGCAGTGGGGAAGCTTCTGGGATCTCTGGATTGCCTCTTCCCCCACACCTTCAAAGTCCTGAGCTCAGGAACCCACTGCTTTGTTTGTTTGTTTGTTTTGCTTAAAGGTGATTAAGAAGAGAGGCACAGGGAAGAGAAATATGTTGGGAGAGACCCCTTCTCTCTACCTTCATGAAGGGGAAATTTCTAGTTTACCTGTTGGGGTTTCCTATTCGGAAAGGTGTTCTATGTGGAGTGAGGAAGGTGGTGCAACCCCATGACTTGGGCCTCAAAGGTTGATTCTCACAGGACCTCCTGTGGAAGGGACCCCAGAGAAGCAGCAAATTCCATCCATTGCCCCTGTCACCTTTCCCATCCTCGGAACGTCAAGGGAGCTGGTTCTTGGGAAGAGCTGCTATGCTGAGGGATGGGTTAAAGAGGGTGCCCTTCCAGCGACCCTAGATGAACTTGGGGAAGGGGCGGCAGCCTTCCGGGCCCGTTCCCCCAGCATGCGTGTTCACCCGACCGCCCCTGACCACCCCTAATGGGTCGCTGGCCACCGGGCTGTTGTCCTCGGCGCTCGGGAGCTCCTGTGAGCAGGAGGCCGGGGCCGGGGTCATCCGGGCCCGGGGCTTCAGCACGTTCAGGGGGTCCCGCTCCGAGTCGTCCTCGGCGCTCCGGGTGTGCCGCCGTGGTCTGGGGGTGTTGAAGTGGATGAGGGGGATCTCGTTCCTCCGGGACAGGAACTGGGAGTAGGGGGGTGGGTTCATGCCTGGCAGGAAGGCCCTCTTCGCCCGGCCCAGACTGACCAGAAAGTGATGCTGAGGAGAGTGGTAGACGTCGTAGCCGTTCTCCAGCGTCCAGTGTCGGAACCTGCAGTTCTCCGGGTTGAAATAGTGCTGGAAGGGCAAGAGCGAGCCACGTGAAGGCTGGCCCGTGGGGGCCCACCCACCCCCCGCTCCTCCTGGGGCCACAGGCTTGTGCCAGCCGGCCTGAAGCCCTGAAGGGCTGAGGGCGTTGAGCCTTCACCCCTTTGTTCCCTGCTGGGGTCAAGTGGTTCTGATTAATGCTCAAGCCCTGACTATAGTTCCCCCTTTCAGAGACTAGACTACTGGGGCCTGCGCTTACTGCCTGGAGGCCCGGGCTGGCCTGGCCTGTGGTTTTCCTGGAGTAGGCACCACCTCCTCCTTCCCGCCCACTACCTATTCCAAGTCTCTGCTGGCTGAAAATTGGCTTGGGTTTGTCTCCTTGCTGGAGAAAGGAGAGTGGATGGAGTTTGTAGGGTCAAACATGAATGAGGGCACTGAGGGGATTGGAGACATGAACTTTGCTGACAGATGAGCTGGGTTTGAATCCTCTACCACTAGTACTGGGTTTTACTGAGTGCTCCACAAAGGCCTTTGCATGTTATTTCTTTTTCTTTTTTTTTTT